>NC_088415.1:20985267-21285267 GCF_034236695.1 Oncorhynchus nerka
TCCTCCTCAGCCTGTCTATTGTTAGAGGTCTGTCTGATGGCGGTCACATGGTGACAATGTAATCCTCTTTCTCTCTCACATGCAGACGATTTGCTGTCTGAGTATTTGTCCACAGCCAGCCGGCCTGTTCCACCACTGTCAACCTTGTGACTCACTTCAAAGGGAGCATGTACACACACACACACAAACACACACAGCCATAAATGCACACACATACATTAATGGCACATACAGTACACAGCACACACACAAAATGTAGCCCCATAGCCAAATATCTATACATGCGTATGAGAGCAGAGACATACAAATACACTTACAAACATACACAGAGATGTCTAGCAGAGACACACAACCATACACTGTCGCTCGCATGCACTAGTTGTGTTCTGCAATATGAGGAGCCTGATGTCCCTTATATACGTGGAGGACACACTTTTACTCCCCCCGTCTGTGTTTTGGTGGCTAATGCTTTAATTGAGCATGCAAGGTTTCATCCCATATTGCTTGGGCTAATAAGTCATGTGAAGTGTAAGCATCTGACTCTCACACACTGCCAAGAGGAGCCTCAACGCAGAGCACGGAAATAAACAGAATTCCTATTAGATAAGCCTCCTGCACTATAATCACTGTTAATGACGTGTTATACTCATCTTTAGCTTCAGCGTGGGCTTGGTCATGGTTTGACATTGGGGAAAGGGAAAGGAAGAGCATGAAAGGACTCCCACACCAGGGCCTAAATCCCTCGCCTTTCTGGACACAATCTTGTAAAGTGATCCTCTTGGCAAAAGCTTAGCTCAACTTTGTCAGGGCATGTACAGTCTTAAACAGTACCCTTTATTATATAATCCCTGGACCCATGCCCACTAAGCATCTTAATTTACTCACAAAATGTCAGACGTTGTTTGAAGAGGGAGATGTACCTATCAAATCGCAGGTGTCACCAGTGCTTGACTTGGACTGAAATAGGTACCGGTACTCATTTTCGGTGCTGGTTCTGCTTACAGTTAGGTGCAGGAGCTCCACAACACTTTCTAGCTAGTATTCTATAAGAGGAACAGCAATAGAACATTTGAGGTGCCTGTACTCAGCTCCGGTGAGCTCCTGCCCAAGTCAAGCACTGGGTGTCCCAGAGGAGGTTTGATCATGAGTACTAAACCATAGACATCAGTTGTCACCATGCTGCTAAAACTCAAGGCAAATGGTTGTTAATGCTGATTAAATGTCCTAAAAGGAGTGCCCCTGCTTTCATGTGGCACTAAGGTACCAGGGGGAGGGTAGGGTGTGTCTCTGTGTGTGAGCAATAAGACAAATAAAGGTAGGAATTTGGAGGAGAATGAGATGAGATGAAGAATGACACAGACTCGGTGTACAGACTCAATGAGCATAGCTTCGCTATTGAGAAAGGCTGCCGTAAGGAGACCTGGCTCTCAAGAGAAGACAGGCTATGTGCACACTGCCCACAAAATGAGGTGGAAACTGAACTGCACTTCCTAACCTCCTGCCCAATGTCTGACGATATTAGAGACACATATTTCCCTCAGATTACACAGATCCACAAAGAATTCAAAAACAAACCCGATTTTGATAAACTCCCATATCTACTGGGTGAAATACCACCGTGTGCCACCACAGCAGCAAGATTTGTGACCTGTTGCCACAAGAAAAGGTCAACCTTTGAAGAACAAACACCATTGTAAATATAACCCGTATTTATGCTTATTTATTTTCCCTTTGGTACTTTAACTATTTGCACATCGTTACAACACTGTATATAGACATAATATAACATTTGTAATGTCTTTATTATTTTGGAACTTCTGTGAGTGTAATGTTTACTGTTTATTTTTATTGTTTATTTCACTTTTGTATATTATCTACCTCACTTACTTTGGCAATGTTAACATATGTTTCCCATGCCAATAAAGACCCTTGAATTGAATTGAATAAAAGAGAGAACGAGATGAGACAGATTTATGATAGAGAGAGGGGAAGAGAGAGACAGCAAGAGATAGGTGAGAGATAGACAGCAAGAGATAGGTGAGAGATAGACAGCAAGAGTAATCAAACAGAGAGACAGAGACTGAACCAGAGAGGGACAGAGTAAAGGGAGAGAGAAAGGAGAGACATGAGGGACAGTAAAAAAAGAGAGGGAGAGCGAGAGGGTGAGGGACAGACTGAAGAAAGAGAGAGGGAGAAAGAGAGAGAGGGTGAGGGTGAGGGACAGAGTAAAGAAAGAGAGAGAGAGAGATTTCCAGGTCAGTCTCTGGCTAAGTATGGGGGCTTACCACTCTTTCTCTTTGGTGGTAATCCGCAACTAATAGAAAATTAGGACATTGGCAGTGACAGCAGCGGTCTGTCCCTTTGTCTCCTGGGAGGACAGACAAACACCAAGACAAGAACACAGGCCAGGATGTTCTTTATGTCCTTTACTCTAGTTTATACTGTAATGCTGTCTTTACTGAACACATAATTGTACTCAGATTAAACACATTGACAGCTGTATCCCAGCCATTTGCTACAGGGACAGCAGTGTTACTCGTAATGCTCTGAAGTCTGCTTTTCATGTCCAACACATATGCTGCTTCACTAACCCTACCATATATAACTCCAGGACCACCGGCAGCACTGTGCATCTGTTTGGTATCTATTGAAGTTTCCATATAAACTAATTGTGTGTTACATGTATGTTAAAACTAGCAGAGCTGTTCCGTGGCACACGAAGCAGACAGATGGTAGACTATGTATTGCATGGAACAGCACTGCATGTCCTACAAACACAAGCCATGGCAACTGAAGTCACAAAGTATATATTGCTTAAGAGTGAAGAAATGTAGCTGAACTAAAAAAAAAACACATCTCTCTTCTCCCACGTACTGTTCTGAGGAGGGACTGCAGACATGAGAGAAAGAGAGCGGTAGTAAATTTCCACCAGTGAACGTTTTCTGGCACTGTTGTCAAGGGGTAGATTCTGTTATTGCAACCAAAACCACATAGGGCTAACCCAGAATGTCGATGAGATAGTATATAGGGAGGATGTCAGAGGCCTGGCAGTGTGGTGCCGGGACAACAACCTCTCCCTCAATGTCAGCAAGACAAAGGAGCTGATTGTGGACTACAAGAAACGGAGGGCCGAGCACACCTCTCCTTTCACATCGACGGGGCTGTAGTGGAGCGGGTCGAGAGCTTCAAGTTCCTCTGTATCCACATCACTAAGGACCTATCATGGTTCAAACAAACCAACACAGTTGTGAGGCTGTAAAGATTTGGCATGAGCCCTCAGATCCTTAAAAAGTTACACAGCTGCACTATTGAAAGCCTCTTAACTGGCTGCATCACTGCTTGGTATGGCAGCTGCTTGGCATCCGACCGTAAGGCGCTATAGAGGGTACTGAGTATGGCCCTGAACATACGGGCCGAGCTCCCTGCCATCCAGGACCTCTATACCAGGCAGTGTCAGAGGAAGGCCCTAAAAATGGTCAAAGACTCCAGCAACCCAAGTCATAAACGGTTCTCCCTGCTACAGCATTGGCAAGCAATACCGGAGCGCCAAGTCTGGGCCCAACAGGACTCTGAACAGCTTCTACCCCAAAGCCATACGACTGCTGAACAGTTATTAATCAAATGGCTACCCAGACTATGTGCACTGACCCCCTTTTTATTTGCATTGACACTGTTGCACCAGCTCAATGCACACTCACTGGACTCTACCCACACACTCACACATGCTACACTGACACTTCAACACACACACACTAAATACACACACTACATACGCTCACACACACACTACATACGCTCACACACACACTACATACGCTCGCTCACACACACACGCACGCACGCACGCACGCACGCACGCACGCACGCACGCACGCACGCACGCACGCACGCACGCACGCACGCACGCACGCACGCACGCACGCACGCACGCACTTTCACACTCTTCACATACGCTTCTGCTACTCTGTTATCTATCCTGATTGCCTAGTCACTTTTACCCCTACCTACATGTACATATTACCTCAACTACCTCGTACCTCTGCACACTGACTTGGTACTGGTACTCCTTGTTTATAGCCTAGTTATTGTTATGTTATTGTGTTACAATATACTTTTTAACTCTGCATTGTTGGGAAGGGGCTCGTAAGTAAGCATTTCACTATAAAGTCTACACCTGTTGTATTCGGCACATGACAAATACATTTTGATTTGCTTAATGACACGAAGCCAAGAAGTGTGGGCCTATTGTATTACACACCGCACCTTACTTCCGCATCCAACTTTAATACCTCAGCGGCACACTATAGGCCAATAGTTTGTTCTGTTCTAAAGCGAAACAGAACATTGTATGAAGAAACAGGAGTTAAAGGAACTGTTTGTCCCTCAACTTTGTTCAGCCAAGCTCTCTCTCCTCTGCTCCTAGGGCCCTCCGGGAAAGATAACTCTTGAGTGAGTCAGGGTTGTGAGTCACTAACCAACAACCCATTTCACCAATTGACATGACTCCCTTTTCACGGTAGGCAATAAATCCTCATCTTCTCCTCTGCTTGGTTCCTCTATGTTCTTTCTTTTTTATTCCTGTTTTTTGGGCATAAAAACTGTGGAAATTGTCCTTGCAAACAACGGCCTTTAAGACAGTGGAGGAGATGCACGAGGACAGAGCATCAGTGGCTTCTCTAATTGGACAACATGATTCATGACCACACTGAGGAAAACTCAATTCTGTTGTTTAGAGCAGGGTCAAGGCTGTGGTCAGATGTTACTTAGGAACGATTGTCTTGTTGTCCTGCTTTTTTGAAGATGACAAATTGTGGTAAAAAATAATTTAAAAAATATTACTTTAATATAGTGTAAATCCTGTTGCATAATCGTGTCAAAATCAAATCAAATCAAATTGTATTTGTCACATGCGCCGAATACAACAGGTGTAGACCTGACAGTGAACTGCTTACTTACAAGCCATTAACCAACAATGCAGTTTTAAAAAAAAACACCTACAAAAATAAGAAATAAAAGTAACAAATAATTAAAGAGCAGCAGTAAAATAACAATAGCGAGGCTATATACAGGGAGTACTGGTAAAGAGTCAATGTGTGGGGGCACTGGTTAATCGAGGTAATTGAGGTAATATGTACATGTAGGTAGAGTTATTAAAGTGACTATGTATAGATAGTCACTTTAATAAGTGACTATTGTTATGATAAATGGCATGAAGTACACTGGATTGAACATATGCTGTATAACTGAGAATTTGTACAGAAGTAATCATCTTTATAATAAGAAATATCAGGGCAATGATGCAGACATTTTGTTGAGGTCCCTGTGTTCTTGCTCCTTCAGACATCCCATTCTCTCTTCCTGTTGCCATGGCAATTGTTTCACTCCTGCTGAAAATGAGAGCCCCTGAAGAAAACTACAGTACGAGGATCCTCCTTATTCTCAGAAAGAAAACGATAAACCAAAGGTTTCAAATGGCACATCACAAATTGACACATAAAGAGATAATTCATCACTTGATTAATAACATGAGAGACTATGGGTGAAAAGTTGAGCGCTGCACAGGGCAACAGTATGCGTAACTGTGATCTATACATGAGGTTGAGTCATGTAATTTGCTGATACGTACAACAAAAGCATTATGCAATCCCGGTACACTTAAGCCTTGTTAACATTCACTTGTCACAGAGTATTATAGTCTAAAAGTCTCCGAAAGGGAACTTTCCCATCACCTCTAAACACAGAACCCCTGAGTTGCTAAGGAACAACTATAAAACCTCTGTGAAGACAACTCACTGGGGTAGTAACAAATTATTGTTTATTTTGTCTTTTCAATATGTGTGGGAACCCAGCCAAGGGTTTTTGTTGGCTAATGGGTTGAGTTTTAGGTTGAACCCCACTTCAACATGCTTTTACAACAGCGTTGCCCACAACTTATTCCCTGTTGCGCTTTGGCCTATTCTATGTCTGCCACCACTGAAAACCTTTGCCACCACTGAGCTCCATTAAGGTGACATATAGCTCTGCATCCCTTTCAAATGAGAATGATTATGCACAAAGGGAGGCAGAACACTGGAGACTTGCAGGCAAGGGCAATCTGTTTGTGAACACACACACACACAAAACACAATGGGGGAAGGGGGTACATTGGCCTTGGTATGCCACCACACACACAACCATCCCTCTTTCCCCTGACCTTCTCCGCACCTTTGTGGGCTTCTGATAAACTGGGATTAAAATGAGGGTTGGAGACAGAGAACCCTATGAGAGTCCCTGGCTGTGCACCCAGAGAGAAAACATTGCCAGGAGTATAGAGCCTTGGTAACAAGATAAATGGTTTGCATTATTGTATGAGGATGCTAGATCAGTATGTTTACCCTAAATTACTGTTTTCCTCCCCCAAAAAATATGTCTTGGCAATTGACAAACAACTCTTCCATCCTAAAGGCTCCATCTCTGATGAGCAACTGAGACAATCTGAATGAAGAAAGGGCACCACCTTGAGGGTGTTGGAAAGTATTGACAGACCAGGACTTCATATTCCACTTCATTATCTATCTTCAAGAACAGGGATAATCAACTAATAGATTTAGCAGGGGGCCAACTTTTTCTTGAGCAGATGGTCAGGCAGCCGAAACATTATTACAAATAATTTGTAGACTGCAAATTGACTGCAAAAAAGCACAAACAGGTATAATATTTCAATAAAACAATCATTTAAAAACCTTTCTTATATTTGTTTATAATCACATCTCTCTATTATACATGTGAATACTTTAGAAGAGATTTCCCAAATTAAAAATGTTGCTAATTTATTACAAAAACTGAAATATCACATTTACATAAGCATTCAGACCCTTTACTCAGTACTTTGTTGAAGCACCTTTGGTAGGGATTACAGCCCCGAGTCTTCTTGGGTATGAACCTACAAGCTTCGCACACCTGCTTCCCCCAATCATCTCTGCAGGTCCTCTCAAGCTCTGTCAGGTTGGATGGGAGCAACGCTGCACAGGGTTCAAGTCCGGGTCACTCAAGGACATTCAGAGACGTGTCCCGAAGCCACTCCTACGTTGTCCTGCGGAAGGTGAACCTTCACCCCAGCCTGAGTTCCTGAGCGGTCTGGAGCAGGTTTTCATCAAGGATGTCTTTGTACTTTTCCCCGTTCATCTTTCTCTCCATCCTGACTAGTCTCCCATTCCCTGCCGCTGAAAAACATCCTCACAGCATGATGCTGTCACCATGCTTCACCGTAGAGATGGTGCCAGGTTTCCTCCAGATGTGATGCTTGGCATTCTTCAATTGGTTTCATCAGACCAGAGAGTCTTGTTCCTTATGGTCTGAAAGTCCTTTATGTGCCCTTTTGCAAACTCCATATGCCTTTCCCAGGGGCGTGGCTTCCGTTTGGCCACTCTACCATAAAGGCCTGATTGGTGGAGTGCTGCAGAGATGCTTGTCCTTCTGGAAGGTTCTCTCATCTCCACAGAGGAACTCTGGAGCTCTGTCAGAGTGACCATCGGGTTCTTGGTCACCTGCCTGACCAAGGCGCTTCTCCCCCGATTGAGCAGTTTGGCTGGGTGGCCAGCTCTAGGAAGGATCTTTCTTGGTGGTTCCAAACTTCTTCCAATTAATAATCAGAGGCAACTGTGTTCTTGGAAACTTCAATGCTGCAGATATTTTTTGGTACCCTTCCCCAGATATGTGCCTCAACACAATGCTGTCGTGGAGTTATACGGACAAATCCTTCGACCTTATATGGCTTGGTTTTCACTCTGACATACACTGTCAACTGTGGGACCTTTATATGGACAAGTGTGTGCCTTTCCAAATCATGTCCAATTACTTACATTTACCACAGGGGGACTCCAATCAGGTTGTAGAAACATCAAGGATGATTAATGGAAACAGGATGCACATGAGCTCAATTTTGAGTCTCATAGCGAAGAGTTTGAATACTTAAGTAAATAAAGGTATGTTTTACATGTTTTATACATTTGCAAAAATGTCTATAAACCTTTTTTTGCTTTGTCCTCATGAGGTGTGTGTAGATTGAGGAAAATGTTTAATTTTAATCAATTTTAGAATAAGGCTGTAACATAACAAAACATGTCAAGGGGTCTGAATACTTTCCGAATGTACTGTATGTCTAACATTTCAAAAAAATCACCTGCGGGCCAGATCTTTAGACTTTAAGGAAAATGTGTTTAATAATATGTATAAGTAACTTTCAAAAAGAACAAAAACACCAATGGAAATGCATTTTTTCTTCACTTTTTATTGTACTGACAGCTTTGTCCATAATATATTATTTCACTTAAAATAAAAAGTATGTGGAGTCAATATTGCTAACAATGTGACAATGGTAAAACATTTCTGTTTCAAATAAAAGCTAAATACAGGAGTAAAAAAATTAAATAAAA
Organism: Oncorhynchus nerka; assembly: GCF_034236695.1. Lineage (NCBI taxonomy): Eukaryota > Metazoa > Chordata > Actinopteri > Salmoniformes > Salmonidae > Oncorhynchus > Oncorhynchus nerka. The sequence continues at coordinate 20,993,682 of NC_088415.1, forward strand.
TTGGAAGCACTGTCATGGACCATCCTACTACCACACACAATCACGTCAACATCCAGAGAAAACAAGTTATATCCAATTGTAAACCGGGTGGTTCGAGCTGTGAATGCTGATTGGCTGAAAGCCGTGGTATATCAGACCATAAACCATTGATATGACAAAACATTTATTTTCACTTTTCTAATTACATTTGTAACCAGTTTATAATAGCAACAAGTCACCCCAGGGATTTGTGGTATATGGCCAATATACCACAGCTAAAGGCTGTATCCAGGCACTCCTTGTTGCATCATGCTTAAGAACAGCCCTAAACCGTAGTATATTGGTCACATACCACACCCCCTCGGGCTTTATTGGTTAATTATACCATGGCATTGTTGAATACTTGTTTTGGATTAACTTGAAGGGCATTCTAGAACATGCATGATTTCCCTATAACGCATGGTATATTTGTACGGTATAATTCAATGGCTATAGTTCATTCTGACATGTGCTATGTTTGAGCTGCTTTTGAAAGCAAAATTCGAATTGAAAACATCATTGGCATTGAAGAATTCGACTTTCATAATAGCAAACTACGACTGATGGTTTGGTTAGTTAAACTAGCACGTTTGTTTGGTTACCAAGGCAACTACCGTCACTAGCTAGTAAACTGCATCGCTATCTAAGTGGATGTTGAACACATTTCTAGCGGTAACTGTGCTAAATTATAGCCATGATATAAAATGGATAATCAACTCGGGGCTCTATACGTTCTCTGGAAAATAATGCAACTCAGCTGCACAACTTCCACTTTGTTCATTATTGTCCAGAGAAGGCACAGCCCCTCGTTGATTATCCCTTACATATTTATCAAAGCGGACTGGCTAAATGATTGATCCTACTTTGTGCATATAATGGGAAATCATTACTAACTATAGCGTGTGTTATCCTCTTAAAGAACAGTCCGCATAAGAAACTTAAAATCACACAAGCTTCACAAACAAATCACATGTAGCATGTAAATAAATAGCATGTACAGGTGTTAATGTTATCTACAGCACAATCCTATGCTTATCCAGTAGTATATGTGATAAAGTTGACAATGAAAAATACATTTGTATTTTGAAAGTGATATATGCATAGCAGTGGAATGTCATAGTTAAAGATAAGAGATATTGGGACTTAGATTGAGTTCAAAATAAATAAATGTGGTTAGTTGTCTGTTTGCTTGTCCATGTACATGCAAGTATGCTTTAAGGAAATGAGGATCATTGTGACTGCTGTATGTGAAAATACTCACTTCCTTCTTACTGTGGTTTCCCCACACTGCATGCAAATTGAGGCTAAATGCATTTGCTGCATGAATGTGACTGACAGGATTCAATATCTAGTTATCAAATCAAATAGATTACAAGTTGTGTCATGAGTTCTCTAAATTATTGCCAACTAAAAATTAAAAAAAACAATACAATTTTGTAAATGATCTCTTATTGGGTCTTTACTTGACTCCAGTCATCATTTTTTCAAAACTAAATCAGAAAAACAAATTCTTTACTTTACTCATGATTAACAGTAAAAAGTTTCAATACATTGTCATATGAGGCTGAATTTCTTTTCATTATTTTTGGATTTAAACTATATTTAACATAGCCATGTAACTAGCCATGTAACTAGCTCTCCTAACACCTAAATAAAAAGCTAAATTCTATAAAGATAAATCATGCATACACAACAAGAGTAATCAGCATGCATTTAGGTCTACAATATTCTAGCGCAAGGTGAAAAATAATCAAAATGTCTTGCCTCTTAAGAAAAGCAAGCCGTTAAAACATAGTTTAACAAATTCATACCAGTCAGGAAAATTTGAAAGTAAAAATAAGAGTGATGTCCATGTTAGGGGAAACATTTGCTGTCATTCAAAATTCTATAATTATTCTAATTCATCACACGAGTAAAATATTTGCTTTTTCTCTGAGTCTCTTTGTTTAAAAACAGAGATTTTCATAATTGGGTATTTTTCACACAAATGCGAAGGTTCTTTAATAGCTACATTTCTAAGCCGACATACTGTAATATCTTCTGTGATATTGGGTCTACTATGTTTGTGGTCAGATGACTTGTCATTCCCCAACTATTTTGTTCCAAGAAAAAGACATTACTTCAAAATAAAACCGCAAACGAAAGTATATATTACAATCAGAGTCCACACTCCATTCCTCACTCTTCATCCTCATCACATGGGCTTCTGTATCTGTGTGTTTCATTCATTCCAATGCAACATCATCCTCAACTTCTTCAGCAACCCTATCCTTGTCTAGATACTCAATAGCAACTTGACGCCTCCAGTCCCAACATACTTCGGTCTTTGACATTCCAGGTCAATACTAGAATGTACCCAATACACAAATTGTCGCATTATCAGCTTTCACATTATTCGCAAAAAGGTGCTTTGCCCACCACCTGGTCTGGCCCAGAAGCATTTAAACTATTTGAAGCCATTGCTGGTGAAATAAACACTCTTTTTGTGTGGATAATGTGAAAGCTATTTAATGTCTCCCCCAATACCCTTCAACAGTCCAATACAAGTCCTTCTTGCCACTGGTTGTGGCTAGCAGCTAGCTTAGCCAGTACTATCCCTAACACACCACCACACCTTCTCATTAGCATTCCAGACCGATGGTGGAGAGCAGCTGATCCAGGGCGTCCAGCTTCACGTTGGCCTCCTCAATGGCACTGAAGGTCTGAACGTTGCTGGTGATGTGGAAGCGGATGTCGTCCACCAGAGGGATGGAGTCAGTCTCGTGTCGGTCCTCCACCGCTCCAGCATCCTCCTTGATCATGTCAGCAAACTCAGGCTTCTCTACCAGCTGTTGAGGAGAGGGGAAGAGGTCAGATGGGACACAGCAACGACCATCCTTGCACAGCCTAGAATGACAGACACTCACCCGCTCTATGATCTTAGCCATGTACTCCGTGCACTGGTCCTCCAGACGAGACAGTCTGAAGAGCTTGGCTGTCTTCCACATGTGCAACACGTTATCCTCACACAGCATCTTGGCCAGCGTCTTACCACACAGACGCTTCAGCCCGGGGAGCAGGTACATATCAGCCACACACAGCACATCAAACACATTCTCTGGGGACAGCTGGACCCAGGCAGAGAGAGTGGTACAATACATTAGGCTGGTGAGTTCATAGAAATATCATCACTGCAGGAATTCTGTCTGAACTGACCTCCGTGTCGTCGCTGTAGACGTAATAGAGGAGACGGATAAAGATCTCGTGGGAGATGTTGTGGATGGTGAGGACTGGGGTGCTGGGCTGGGACTGCATCATCTCTCCCTCACTGAAGTGGTCCTGCAGCAGCGCCTTAAAATAGTCACTGCGTCCACAGAAAAATGCCTGTCCAGAGGGGATAAAGACAACTTTTTAGCCCATAATAATTAACTGAGGAGATGCATAAATATTGACTAATTCCAAAATCATAGCCTGACGATTAACTCATTAATCTTTGTACTTTGTTAGAGGTATGTGGAGCACACCTTATGACACAGGAAGTCATAACCTTCAACCCTGAAGCAAATGTCAGGGTAGCTAGGGAAGTTGTCAGTTCTGTCAAATGGAAGCTCGCCAAATCCCACCTACAGAAAAACAAAACAAAATGACAAAGACAATTAACTTATTATGAACAAAGGTTTATTTACATCAAGGGATAATCACAAGTGGCAACCTTTAATATGATTAGCTGGTCCCACATCTGTTTGGTATGTGCTTTAGCCAACGCCCCGGACTATTCTTGCCATGCTAACAATGATAGTTAGAAGAGTTGGCTAAATCCCAAACGATGTGGGACCAGGCTAGTTTGTAATGTTCTTACTTTTAGCTCAGCAGGGAGGGCACAGTCTGCCAGTTGAGCCATCTCCTCCTGATGCTGACAGCTGTGAGGCTCCAGGGTCAGAACCTTTACACAGGTCCCTGGTTTATTGGAGACTATGCATGGAGGCAGACACAGAGAGACAGGTGAGACACCATGTAACAATGTAAACGTGTAGGCCTAATTTCAGGAGATTTAAGAAGCAGGAGCGTACCAAACTCATACACCTGTTTACACTTGCTCTCCAACTCATCAATAAGGTCGCCCATTTTGCACTGTTTGGCCAGCCGCTTGCAGTCCTCCACGTGGCTCACATCAATGTCCATACGACCTGGAAGCGAAAGCCGGTTAGCTCATAGCTTTGTAACACTAAATGTAGGCTACACAACTTTGAAAGACAGTGTATCCTGGCTCTTTATGATGCAGTCATGTTAGACTTTATGGAAGCCATATCATCACCTCTTTAAAGACTGAAAATACCCTAATCTTCTGACTGGATCGAAACATACATATCAGTCATCAATCAATCAGGCATCCTTTACAATCACTAGGATGACTATGACATACTTAGACATCTTTGAATGCAAAATGCCATTTTACATACTGCACGTTTGCCTAATCTTAATTAAAATGTCAACATGTCTGATATGTCAACTTCCATTATGTTAATTTGTGATCTTAGCCTAATTCTGCATTCATACATCTAGTTATACACCTCAACCAAGAGAAACCCACCAGTGTAAAAATACTGCAGGATGGCACCAAAGGCTGCTGGGTTGATCTGAAACAGGGTGAAACATGTTTTCTTCTTAATTCATATGGATCTTTTACTGTGTTTACACTGTTACTTTAGATTCCCTTTTGGCCCAGTGAATGTTTTGGTAGCATTTATGCATACAGCCCTGATTGAGTTTGTTTCCACAGAAATTCTTACTGAAACAATCTTTTTAGTACATACTTCATATAATCCCTGTATTAAATGGTTTGCAATTGTGCTTGTTGTACTGACTCCTAACACAATAACAAGGTAAATAGCATATTATAAAGTAAAGTAAACACATTTTCTATCAATAACCTCAAATATAGCTGCTACACCCCCCCCCCTCCAACGTATTGCTGTCATGCCTATCTGAAAGAGGTGGTGTAACACAACACCTACCAAAGGGTGTTTGAGGGGGATCAAGTTCTTTCCTTTCCATTTGGTTTCAAACATGGCTGTGAAGTACTCTGAGCGAGCGCTCAGCACACAGCGGTGAGCCTGAAATGTCTCACCGTGAACCAGGAACTTGACGTCACTATACTGGCCCTGCTCCAGTAACCTAGATACAGACAGCACAGACAGAAGGGGAGGACAGGGAGAAAGCAGGGCCAAATGAGTGTTGATGTTAGAGTTTCACTGCTTCTGTATAATATAACGGGACAAACAGAAGTACAGGCAACACCAAATGAGGAAAACACAAAGCTAACGGCTATAAAACATTATGATGCAGTTAAGATGCATTGTAGCGTTACAGTGCCTTACGTGAGAAGGAAGTGGTCATAATAGTCCCTCTGCATGGCTTGGGCTGTGATGCACTTGTACTCTTTTAGGAGACGTCGGATGGAGTCACTCAGAGACCCATACATGCATCGCTCTCCATCAAATGTGTTGGCTTCACACTTTGCTCCTGAAAGCCCAAATGGAACAGTGTACAGGTCACCTCCAAGACACAATTAATTGCATATAGGTTAACAGTGCATTTGGAAAGCATTCAGACCCCTTGACTTTTTCAAAATGTTCTTACTTTACAGCCTTATTTTAAATTAGTTTAAATAATAATTTTTCCTCACTACACACAATACCCCATAATGACAAAGCGAAAAACAGATTTTTTTGTTGTTGTTGCAAATGTATAAAAAAATAATAATAAATGAAATACCTTATTTACATAATTATTCTAACTATTTGCTATGAGATCGAGCTCGGGGGCACCTGTTTCCCTTGATCATCCTTGAGATGTTCCTAGAACTTGATTGGAGTCCACCTGTGGTAAATTCAATTGATTGGACATGATTTGGAAAGGCACACACCTGTCTATATAAAGGTCCCACAGTAGACAGTGTATGTCAGAGCAAAAACCAAGCCATGAGGTTGAAGGAATTGTCTGTAGAGCGCCTAAACAGGATTGTGTCAAGGCACCAGATGTGGGGAAGAGTACCAAAACATTTCTGCAGCATTTGAAGGTCCCCAAGAACACAGTGGCCTCCATCATTCTGAAATGGAAGAAGTTTGGAAGCACCAAGACCGTTCTTAGAGCTGGCCGCCCGGCCAAACTGAGCAATCAGGGGAGCAGGTAGCCTAGTGGTTAGAGCGTTGGACTAGTAACTGAAAGGTTGCAAGATCAAATCCCAGAGCTGATAAGGTTCAAATGTCATTCTGCCCCTGAACAAGGCAGTTAACCCACTGTTCCTAGGCCGTCAATGAAAAGAAAAATGTGTTCTTAACTGACTTGCCTAGTTAAATAAAGATAAAATTAAAAAGGGCCTTGGTCAGGGAGGTAACCAACAACACGATGTGGAGATGAGAGAACCTTCCAGAAGACAACCATCGCCGCAGCACTCCACCAATCATGCCTTTATGGTAGAGTGACCAGACGGAAGCCACTCCTCAGTAAAAGGCACATGACAGCCCACTTGGACTTTGCCAAAAGGCACCTAAAGGACTCTCAGACAATGAGAAACAAGATTCTCTGGTCTGATGAAACCAAGATTGAACTCTTTGGCCTTAATGCCAAGCATCACATCTGGAGAAAACCTGGCACCATCTTTAATGCATGGTGGTGGCAGCATCATGCTGTGGGGATGTTTTCAGCGGCAGGGACTGGGAGACTAGTCAGGATCGAGGGTAAGATGAACAGAGAAAAGTACAGAGATCCTTGATGAAAACCTGCTCCAGAGTGCTCAGGACCTCAGACTGGGGCAAAGGTTCACCTTCCAACAGAACATCGACCCTAAGCACACAGCCAAGACAATGCAGGAGTGGCTTTGGGACAAGTCTCAATGTCCTTGAGTGGCCCAGCCAGAGCCCGGACTTGAACCCAATCGAACATCTCAGGAGAGACCTTAATGGCTGTGCAGCGACACTCCCCATCCAACCTGACAGAGGTTGAGATCATCTGCAGAGAATGGTAGAAACTCTCCAAATACAGGTGTGCAAAGGTTGTAGTGACATACCCAAGAAGACTTGAGGCTGTAATCACTATCAAAGGTGCTTCAAAGTACTGAGTAAAGGGCCTGAATACTTATGCAAATATTATATTCAGTTGAATCCATTTAAATGTCTAAACCCGTTTGCTTCATCATTATGGGGTATTGTGTGTAGATTGACGGGGGAAAACAATTGAATCCATTTTAGAATAAGGCTGCAATGTAACAAGACCCCCCCCCCCCCACCCCACCACAAAACCCTGTTTTTAAACCATGTAAATGTGCTTTGACCCTTGGGGCAAATTCCAGCTTTTACCATTAGCCAACAGGTACTGGACAAGCTCCTCATGGCCACAGAGGCAAGAATAGTACCTGTGGAAGAATACATTGTTAAGTTACATTACATTCTTAACAATGATCTTGTCAAATATATTGTGTGCAGGTTATATTCTGCAATATTAACTCCGTACTTACAACGGGGTGCTGTCCCATTTGTCTCTTACATTGAGGTCCACGTCTCTCTGTTCAACAAGATACCTTGACAGGAAAATGGAAGGTCAATAGGCCAATACAGGCAGTTAATAAGACGGGTTATGGCAGAAACGGTCTTCATCTTAATGCTGGTCTCCACATGTTCGCATTCCATACAAACAGTACAATCCTAACTGTATTCCAAATTCTAGACTGACAAACTACCTTGTTCGATTTAACATACGTTAACACCATATAGCCCACTTTAGAGGAATATTGTCTTTTATTGCACTCTTCACTAATAGATAGGAGAAGAGTATGGAAAGCAACCTACTTCAAATTTGCATATCGGTCAAGATGAAAAGTTTCCAGGTTGGAAGTTGCCAGATATGTGCGCAGAACAAACAAGAGTTGTATTTATAGTTTCTAGCTAAACCTACTTTCATGCACATACATTGAACCTAGTAATACCAAAACACACAAACACGATATCGCCACTGGCATGACTTCAAAGGACCAGACTTCAACAGACCAACGCAAATAGCATAGCGTATGCTAACATAGGCACTAACGTTAGCCCACTGATAAATTTGCTAAATATTTGTAACACTACTACTGACCACAAGGTTGTCTTTGTTTATAGCTAAACAAGCTAGATATCCTTATCCCGTTGCTGCGAACTACGCATTTCTATTCCACAGACTCCATTTACCTAACTCTGGAAATGTCGCCCTTTCTGCAACTTGTAAACAAATCGTACGCGTCCATCTCCGCAGCGTTTTCGGTTCTCTGTAATGCATTGAAACGGCCTGCCTGTTAGACAGGTGTGGATCCAGTTATAATTTCCTGTAAAGTGTAAACAGTGTATCTTGCTAGCAAGTTCTTTCTTGCAGGACAACTATTTACAGACTTATATTTCGATCACCAGTGTTGTTTTGCGGTTTATATAGTCACATGACCAGAGAAGGTGGAGTGAGATGACATTTACTTCCTTATTTTCTTGATGCCCTCTTCTCTGATAGGTTGACTAAACCACGGGTCTAGGATCAGATTAGTATCACACCCATAATCCTTACCAAGGGGCCAGAGTTAGTTTTGAAGCACAGTTTCGACTGCTCCTACAGTTTTATTTCGGTACTGACACGGCCCATAAAGCCTATTTCCATACACGGCCTCATAGAGAAGGCAGATTAGAAAATTCCTAATAAGACACTTTAGCCATCACCTTGGTCCACAAAACATCCATTGAATTATTCAAATAATTGTTGCAGAGGCCGTTTTTCCCCCCACAGCATGTTTTTGGATGATGACCAGAAGGCATTGTTGCTGATGGTGCTGCTCCCTGTTGCCATGTTAATATGATAGTCGGAATAGAAAACTCTGAAATGTTCGACTTGCTAACTGATTGAACATGGCAGGTGTATAACTACAACCAGTTAGCAAGTCGTAAATGTAAAAATGTCCTAGTTCCGATTTGCATGTTGGTCAGTATAAACCGGATGCAACCCGGATATAGATGGTCCATTATTCGGTATGCGAACATGAGTAGATTACGTTGAAAACAACGAGCGGATATCTTGGACTCAGTTTTTATTATACCTCAGTGATCCTTACCCATAGGATGTTGTGGCACCTTAATTGAGCAGGACTGGCTTGTGGTAATGGCTGGAGCGGAATGGTATAATGCCATTCCATTTGCCCCGTTCCGGACATTATTATGAGCCGTCCTCCCCCCAGCAGCCTCCACTGTCCTTACTCTAACGATTGGGGCGATGAAAAAGTATCTGGGTGTGTTCAAGCAGTAAGCCTAATGAAGCCGACTGTAGATACAATGTGGCGAGTGAAGTCGGGGTGGTGTATCAGTGTACGAAAGTTGTACATGGTAATGGTTTTCCAACAATAAGGCTCAGATCAACATAGCTGCAATTGCCTATAAACGTTTTTCTGTAGAAATGTCTCAAACTTTTCTATATCCCCATGTCGCACACTCACAAACTGAAAACATAATGTGTGTACAATGAATTGGTTAGAGAGGTCTCAAATATCACTTTCGCTTGTAGCTTTAGAATTGCATCAAAGGTGATTCCTGTTTCTGTCACGTCTTTGGCCACGTCAGCATGGGTCAAACAAAAACACCCTAATAATTAGTTGGCAAATACTGCCTCCCACAATGCAGGTGATGGCTGCATGGTGCAGTTGGTGAGAAGTGCAGCGACTGTAAGGCGACTTCATCAAAAAGTGCATGACCTTTGGTCACATGATTTTTGTAAAGATCATGTAGTCGCAAGTTGGACAATGTTTCTAAGCATAATGCAACACACTTTGAAAGGCGTCACCGACTTGACAAAAGTGCTCCCCTCGAACGAGCGTTCTGGTTAGGGTAACTTATTCCACCCACGTGACAGCATTTTATCAAAGACAGGCAGAAACTGCTTCCCAAATAGATATTCCGATCATGCTTGTAGTCGATGTCATGGCGACGTTGCCTAGCTAACCTCATGCGCAGAAACACGCCATCGGGTCTAACGGTCGTCTCGCCAAACTGCGCATGTGCAAGCCAATAAATATAAAAGTCACTCCTTCGATATAAAGTTGTTTTTGAGTTTGTCACGAGGTTGGTGTAATAACGTGTAAAACGAGATAAGGTCACAAGTGTTTCCATAAAATATGTCTGGGTTTATACATCTTCTATTGTACAGAAAGTGAATATCTTAATCAATGGATAGTGACAGAATTAGATGACTTCCCAAGCAAAGTCTAGTTTTTGTCTCCTCGGCAATAGGAGGTTGTAGCTCAGCCTTTGAATCTCAAGGAAACTAAACAATGATATTCCCATATGCATCGGTGTCACGTCTTTCCCAGGTTTTTTACAGCTGTTTTTTTAGCATAAAGCATGGAGGACCAAAGCACTGTTATAGATCACTTTATATTTCAGATCAGTTTTATTTTCTTAAAAACCTTAAGCTAACAAGGGGTAGGCCTGTGCTGTTTGCCATTTTCTTTAATAAAGCGAGGCCTATGGCATACCTTCTCATACCCCTTAATTCAAGTTTTGGTTTTAACTTGACAGGCCTTCACTGACACTGAGGTAGGCAGTTTAATTAAAGAGTGCATGGTGGGTGGAGAAATTGACTGACAAATCTATTGATATAGCAGCCTTTAGCCTCTTATTTCTTTAATAGGAAGAAATAGGCTCCAACATAAAGTCTAATTAAAATTAAAACGTTTTAAATTAATTATGCCTACTTGAATTTGCCTTTCATCACCATGAGCTGTCGATTTCTGATTGAGTGTGCTGCAGCTGCTGCTTCAAGTTTCAGCACCACAATGAAAGTTACTTGAATCTGGCTTATTGTGAGGTCAATAACTGATAAATACATCATAGGCAAGAAACATATTATTTTTAATAAAAATCAATTATAGTAGTGGCAAGCTATCAAAGTTGACCCTCCGGTCCTCCTCATCTTCGCATTCTCCTTCTCAAACTGAAGAGAACATAGGCTATAGGCTAGTACACACGCAAGATAAAAAAATAAAAAAGCCTTTTACCCTCCTCCCAAACTGTTGCCTTATGCCTACACAGCACAGCCATTGGTTAGGCAGGATACAAAAACGTTTTTGATCAGCAAGAGAAGAGGCCGGACTCAGGTTTGGAATATCCATTGCATTGTGTTATGCTGCCAAACACCATCTCAGCAGCGGTCTTAGAAATATAACTTTGCTCTGTCATTCTCCGAACATGCATTTCATAGACTATAGGCTATGGATGATTTGATTGAGACCACACTAAATACTCTATAGGTGCAGTTGATATTGCACGCCCAGCCTGAATCAGAGATGCACATCGATATATAGCTTAATAAGCAACTAATTCAAAAACACTGAGAAATACTGAAATGTCATCAATTACAAATTACATGACCCTCCCCTGGACTATATTTTAAAATGCTAAATCCTCCGCATGGCTGAAATTTAAAAAGTATCACCCTCCATTCTCCTCCAGGTATCCGTTCTGAAAATTTCAATCCATCCCTAAGGAAGAATTTTTCTCTTCTCTCACTGCCCGTGATCTAGTGATGGGTCATTATTTTCGGGAATTTCTACACTGGAAATTTTAAAAGCTTACTCTGTATCTGGAAAATTGTCACTTAATGAGCAAGTACCCCAGACACCAGTCATGGGGTCAATACCAAATGCGTTATACTGCTTGGCATATTGTTTACCCAGTAACTTATGTGAACTGATGTACATATAGTCTAATCCCTTTCATATTGTTTACCCAGTAACTTATGTGAACTGATGTACATATAGTCTAATCCTTTTCATATTGTTGATTACTGACAAAAGCAACATAAAGGTTGAGAATGAAATAAATACACTACAGTCTGAAGCTATGCTGACATGGAATCAGTTACCATACAGTAAGTCACTTTGTGGACTCAATTTAATCACATCTGTTACAATTCCAAGGATGGTCACCGACTTGACAAAGGTGATTCCCTCAAATGGTGACCTCTCAAACCCCAAACCCTGGCCTGGTCTGCCCAGTGGGTTTGCCGAGTCTGGTTCGCAAGCATTCCTGGAAGTCTCGCGGCAGGGTAGCCTAGTGGTTAGAGTGTTAGGCTAGTAACCGAAAGGTTGCAAGTTCAAATCCTGAGCTGACAAGGTACAAATCTCTTGTTCTGCCTAATTGAAAATAAGAGTTTGTTCTTAACTGACTTGCCTAGTTAAATAAAGGTTTAAAAAAATGTTATGCATCTGGGTTTAGAAACTCTGTGGTTTTATAGACTGGCTAAATTGACCACTTAATCGCTTTTCTCACTTCTCACTTTCTCACTACTTATTTTCCACCATAATTTGCAAATAAATTCATTAAAAATCCTACAATGAGATTTTCTGGATTTTTTCCCTCATTTTGTCTGTCATAGTTGAAGTGTACCTATGATGAAAATTACAGGCCTTTCTCATCTTTTTAAGTGGGAGAACTTGCACAATTGGTGGCTGACTAAATACTTTTTTGCCCCACTGTATATTGACAGTGTCCTCTGTTCTACCCTCAGAATTGACAGAAGACCCCATGGATGGTAGATATGGCTGTGTGCTGACCGACCAGCAGGAGTGGGCAGTGGAAATGGTGAGAGTCAGGAATGACATATGGCTGTTTGAAATAAAGCAGGTCATTGAGGAGAACAATGACACCTTTGCCAATGTGGCATTCATCAGCCTTCCAACAATCGTCCACCTTTTGAAGAGTCACCAGTTATCTATGAAACACAATCTTTTGAGAGAAACATCAACCGAGTATGTTCAGGTACATCACTATTTACTGTATTACTATTTGATGCACATGCTACTTCACAATATCATATTGGAACTATACTGTAAAAAATAACTAACCAAAATATATCTTTAGAGGGTGATGGTGCCTGATGCTGCTGTGAACCATCGCAAATATATCTTTGTTGATGAAGCGGGCTTTAACCTGGCCAAAACTCGGCGCCGTGGGCGGAACCTCGTCGGCCAACGGGCGACCGTCCAACGTAGGGGAAACATCTCCATGTGCGCAGCTATTTCTGAAGATGGTGTGGTAGGACATAGGCATTATTTATATACAAAGCTTTACACAATGTGTTTCTCAATTAAATTGAGCAGGCCTATCAAAGTGAAGGGGTCACTTATGTCATTGTGTGGGACAATGTCAGGTTCCACCTTGCAGAGGTGTTTCAGGCATGGTTTTGGGCCCATCCCCGATTCATGACCCTATACCTGCCCACATACACTCCTCTTCTGGAGTTGGAAGGTGTACAATCGCCATCCCCGAGAGCGTGCCGCCCTCCTTCTGGCCATGAATGAGGCATATGACGACATCAATGCAGACTAATGTCAAGCTTAGATTCGCAATGCCGAAAGGTTTTTCATGAACAATGAGGACATTCACTGTGATGTGGATAAGAATATTTGGCCAAATGCTCAAGACAGGCTTGATGCAAAATGAATGCGTGATAAACGTTATGTTTTATTTTCATTTATTTAATTTCTTACATTTGATTAGAGAGTCCATCTATGTTGCAATGATATATGAAAAATAAAATAAAAATTATTTTGCATGAATGATTGTAGATGATGTCTTCATTGAGCACACTTTAGATTACACATTGGATAGATATTATGGAAATGATAGATTCTGTCAAATTTGTTGGTATCTAAGTGTATTGCCTCATGTGAATACTATAATTTACCATTTAGCAGGCAGCAATGTCCAGATCGACTTACAATAAGTAGTGAGTGCATACATTTTCGCTCTGGATGAAAGTAGTAAAAAGTTATGTGTTTTGTCCCATATTCATAGCAAGCAATGATTTCTTCAAGCTTGTGACTACACATTTGTTGGATGCATTTGCTCTTTATTTGGGTTGTGTTTGTAATGAATTTCCTCCTCTTCCTCTGAAGAGGAGAGGCGAAACGGATCTGAGGACCAATATGCGTCGTGGTAAGTGTCCATGGTTCTTTTTAATGCGTTAAGGTACACATGAACAACTGACTACAAAAAACAAGAAATTTGAAAACTCAAAACAGTCCTATCTGGTGCAAACACAGAGACAGGAACAATCACCCACAAACACACAGTGAAACCCAGGCTACCTAAGTATGATTCTCAATCAGAGACAACTAATGACACCTGCCTCTGATTGAGAACCATACTAGGCCGAAACATAGAAATACTCAAATCATAGAAAAACAAACATAGACTGCCCACCCAACTCACGCCCTGACCATACTAACTAATTACAAAACACAGGAAATAAAGGTCAGAACGTGACAGTGTTTCAGATTATTTTGTGCAAAATATAAATTAATGGTAAATAATGTATTGTGTCATTTTGGAGTCACTTTTACTGTAAATAAGAATATAATATGTTTCTAAACTTCTACATTAATGTGGAAGCTACCATGATTACGGACAGTCCTGAATGAATCGTGAATAATGATGAGTGAGAAATATCATACCCCCCCAAAAATGCTAACAGCCCGTTTTTGTAATGTTGAGAGGTTAGCATGTCTTGGGGGTATGATATTTGTAAGTCTGTAACTTTCTTACTCATCAATATTCACAATTCATCCAGGATTATCCGTAATCATGGAGGCATCCACATTAATGTAGAAGTGTTTAGAAACATATTATATTGTTATCTACAATAGGTTAGCATGTATTGGGTGATTCCAAAATGACACAATATATTTTTTTATATATTTTTTTATTTAACCTTTATTTAACTAGGCAAGACAGTTAAGAACAAATTCATATTTGCAATGATGACCTACAAAAAGACAAAAGACCTTCTTCGGGGATAGGGGCTGGGATTAAAAAATAAAAATAAAATAAAAATATAGGACAAAACACACATCACCATAAGAGAGACACCACAACACTACATAAAGAGAGACATAAGACAACATACAGTTGAAGTTGGAAGTTTACATACACTTAGGTTGGAGTCATTAAAACTCGTTTTTCAACCACTCCACAAATTTCTTGCAAACTATTGTTTTGGCAAGTTTGTTAGGACATCTACTTTGTGCATGACACAAGTAATTTTTCCAATAATTGTTTACAGACAGATTATTTCATTTAAAATTCACTGTATCACAATTCCTGTGGGTCAGAAGTTTACAATTCACAAAGTTGACTGTGCTTTTAAACAGCTTGGAAAATTCCAGAAAATTATGTCATGGTTTTAGAAACTTCTGATAGGCTAATTGACTTATTTTGAGTCAATTGGGGGTGTACCTGTGGATGTACGTATTTCAAGGCGTACTCAGTGCCTCTTTGCTTGACATCATGGGAAAATCAAATTAAATCAGCCAAGACCTCAGAAAAAAAATGTAGACCTCCAGAAGTCTGGTTCATCCTTGGGAGCAATTTCCAAACGCCTGAAGGTACCACGTTCATCTGTACAAACAATAGTTCGCAAGTATAAACACCATAGGACCACACAGCCATCATACCGCTCAGGAAGGATACG
This sequence comes from Oncorhynchus nerka, assembly GCF_034236695.1. Classification (NCBI taxonomy): domain Eukaryota; kingdom Metazoa; phylum Chordata; class Actinopteri; order Salmoniformes; family Salmonidae; genus Oncorhynchus; species Oncorhynchus nerka. The sequence goes on from NC_088415.1 coordinate 21,009,216, forward strand.
CGTTCTGTCTCCTGGAGACTAACGTACTTTGGTGCGAAAAGTGCATGTCAATCCCAGAACAACAGCCAAGGACCTTGTGACAATGCTGGAGGACACAGGTACAAAAGTATCTTTATCCACAGTACAAAAGTATCTTTATCCACAGTAAAACTGATCCTATATTGACATAACCTGAAAGGCCGCTCAGCAAGGAAGAAGCCACTGCTCCAAAACCACCACAAAAAAAGCCAGACTACAGTTTGCAACTGCACATGGGGACGAAGATCATCATTTTTGGAGAAATGTCCTCTGGTCTGATGAAACAAATATAGAACTGTTTGGCCATAATGACCATTGTTATGTTTGGAGGAAAAGGGGGATGATTGCAAGCCAAAGAACACCATCCCAACTGTGAAGCACGGGGTAGGAAGGTAGGAAAATGATGTGGATATATTGAAGCAACATCTCAAGACATCAGTCAGGAAGTTAAAGCTTGGTCACAAATGGGTCTTCCAAATGGACAACGACCCCAAGCATACTTCCAAAGTTGTGGCAAAATGACTTAAGGACAACAAAGTCAAGGTATTGGAGTGGCCATCACAAAGCACGGACCTCAATCCCATAGAAAATTTGTGGGCAGAACTGAAAACCTTGTGCAAGCAAGGAGGCCTACAAACCTGACTCAGTTACACCAGCTCTGTCAGGAGGAATGGGCCAACATTCCCCCAACTTATTGTGGGAAGCTTGTGGAAGGCTATGCAAAACTTTTGACCCAAGTTAAACAATTTAAAGGCAATGCTACCAAATACTAATTGAGTGTATGTAAACTTCTGAATCACTGGGAATAAAAGCTGTAATACATAATTATCTCTACTATTATTCTGACATTTCACATTCTTAAAATAAAGTGGTGATCCTAACTGCCCTAAGACAGGGAATTTTTATGAGGATTTACATGTCAGGAATTGTGAAAAACTGAGTTTAAATGTATTTGGCTAAGGTGTATGTAAACTTCCAACTTCAACTGTACATTTAAAAAATCCTATGTGGCCATGGTCAAAAGTAGTAGTCTACATAGGGATTTGGATGGGATTTGAGCTGTGCCCCCAGACTTCCATTTGTCCCACACAGCCAGGAAGACCTCAAAGAGCTCATCCAGCTCTCTCTCTGAGTCATTAGGCTTGTTGTGGACGGGGATCATAGCCAGGTCCTTCAGCACTACAAATGCAGTATGGTTTATGGTTTATCAAATAATTCAGGCAGATTCTGGGCACTTCTATTCAAATAATTTTATACATGCCTAAAGAACATGGTAGTACCTTGGTGTGCATAGCAGTCAGCCAGATCATCCCTTACAATATGTGAAAAAGTTATGTTACATTTTCAGTCATAATGTTGCCGTGAATCACATGACATTACGACAAAACTAGTAATGTATAATCATTGCCTGTAAAGTAACAGGAACTGTTCCTTATGTCCAGTCGTTCCCAAGCGGATGCTGAGTTTCAGGGCGTAGTGATCTGTTGTGTTGACTCTGTGGTACAGTATACATGGAGGCTGAGGGGATTAAAGCAACTCAAAATTATTGAGTTACAGAGAAAGTGAGTTGTTCTTAAAATGTTATGTGCCATCATATATTCAACTCAATAGGAAAGGTGAGGTTGAATATAAACCTGATTAACAGCAATGTCACCAGTTTAACTCTCTCGGGAAGCAGATAGCGGATGCCCCCCTCACATCCACCACCTCCAGAACCACTATAATGTCATAACGAGACACAATCTACAAAACAGAGACTTATAGGCCCAGCTAGTGTGAACCCTGTAGGTATTTAGTGGGTGTGGGATCTCCCTTTATGGTTTGGTGACTTACAGCCTTTCAAGCAGCTATCATGTGTAATTATCTTGTTTTCTTCTGTAGTCATGAGGACCTTAGCTGTCAGCCAAGATAAAACACATTATGGTATTGTAACGATTGTTAACTAAACATGTGTTATAAGAAAGCCACTCCTTGAGCTGTGGCTTATTCCACTACTGCGGTTGAGCCTTATAATACTAACTCCAAATGACGACTAAAGTCTTCTTATAGTAAGAATACTGCCAACAGATTCATTGAAATGGTTCTAGAAATATTTTTTGTTGTCAAAAAATTAAATATTGTGTTTGATATTTTCTCCATTTACAGAACCCTGTCAGGTATGAATGCATAAACAAATGTTTAACTTCACAGGTGTTGGGCATCTGGATCAGTAACGTTATCCAGTCCAAATCTCCTGATGTTAAAGGATGCAACCTTCATAACCCCTCAGACAGAGAGAGAACCTAAGTGTTAAACATTTACAAGGCATATATTTACAACACATTAGTGAGTTAACTGTAACTGATTAATATATATTTTTTTTCCTTTTTTTTCACCTTTATTTAACCAGGTAGGCTAGTTGAGAACAAGTTCTCATTTGCAACTGCAACCTGGCCAAGATAAAGCATAGCAGTGTGAACAGACAACACTGGCCTCCCTACACTGGCTTCCTGTCAAGGCAAGGGCTGATTTCAAGGTTTTACTGCTAACCTACAAAGCATTACATGGGCTTGCTTCTACCTATCTCTCTGATTTAGTCCTGCCGTACATACCTACACAAGACGCAGGCCTCCTAATTGTCCCTAGAATTTCTAAGCAAACAGCTGGAGGCAGGGCTTTCTCCTATAGAGCTCCATTTTTATGGAACAGTCTACCTACCCATGTAAGAGACGCTAACTCGGTCTCAACCTTTAAGTCTTTACTGAAGACTCATCTCTTCAGTGGGTCATGTGATTGAGTGTAGTCTGGCCCAGGAATGGGAAGGTGAACGGAAAGGCTCTGGAGCAAGGAACCGCCCTTGCTGTCTCTGCCTGGCCGGTTCCCCTCTTTCCACTGGGATTCTCTGCCTCTAACCCTATTACAGGGGCTGAGTCACTGGCTTACTGGGGCTCTTTCATACCGTCCATGGGAGGGGTGCGTCACCTGAGTGGGTTGAGTCACTGATGTGATCTTCCTGTCTGGGTTGGCGCCCCCCCTTGGGTTGTGCCGTGGCGGAGATCTTTGTGGGCTATACTCTGCCTTGTCTCAGGATGGTAAGTTGGTGGTTGAAGATATCCCTGGTGGGGGGGCTGTGCTTTGGCAAAGTGGGTGGGGTTATATCCTTCCTGTTTGGCCCTGTCTGGTGGTGTCCTCGGATGGGGCCACCGTGTCTCCTGACCCCTCCTGTCTCAGCCTCCAGTATTTATGCTGCAGTAGTTTATGTGTCGGGGGCTAGGGTCAGTTTGTTATATTTGGAGTACTTCTCCTGTCCTATTCGGTGTCCTGTGTGAATTTAAGTGTGCTCTCTCTAATTCTCTCTTTCTTTCTCTCTCTCGGAGGACCTGAGCCCTAGGACGATGCCTCAGGACTACCTGACATGATGACTCCTTGCTGTCCCCAGTCCACCTGGCCGTGCTGCTGTTCCAGTTTCAACTGTTCTGCCTTATTATTATTGGACCATGCTGGTCATTTATGAACATTTGAACATCGTGGCCATGTTCTGTTCTAATCTCCACCCGGCACAGCCAGAAGAGGACTGGCCACCCCTCATAGCTTGGTTCCTCGCTAGGTTTCTTCCTAGGTTTTGGCCTTTCTAGGGAGTTTTTCCTAGCCACCGTGCTTCTACACCTGCATTGCTTGCTGTTTGGGGTTTTAGGCTGGCTTTCTGTACAGCACTTTGAGATATCAGCTGATGTACGAAGGGCTATATAAATACATTTGATTTGATTTTTAAAATATATGTATATATTTAAAATATTGTAATATTTAAAAAATATTAAAAATGTCCTGTGTGAGAGGTATTTGTCATTTTTAATTGGGGAAAATCACGCAATCCAATATCCCTCTCTCTCTCTCTCTCTCTCTCTCTCTCTCTCACACACACACACACACACACAGGCACACACACACGCACGCACACACACACGCACACACACACATGCAGATCCCCCTATACACACACATATAAATAACATTGCAAACATCCTCATCGACACACCTATATGAGATGTGTAGATAATAGAGATAGGATCAGTCTCATACTGCTACAGTTCAAGTATCAAATGAGAGCAGTGCTCAAAACCAAACCACACGGTTGGTTGTAGACAATCCAGTAATATCTCTGTTACTCTATCTGTGGAACTGTGATGATTGATTAATCTGCCTTCACACCTGGGCAAACCTGACAACCACCTGGCAGCCACCTGACAGTGCAGTGTAGTCACCCATTAGATGGGGAGGGCCAACCGATAATCATCATTGTAGTCACAGCTGAATGACAGTGAATAGAAGTGTCTGCCTGCAGGCTGACAGACCAGTTTGTTGTTTATATCCTACCTCAGAGCTGCCTATTTGTCAACTAGAGAGAGCACCGTATGTGTCACAAGCAGCCAATGTTGATTCAAAATGCGTAGTTTTCTAGGTCTTATGTACACTCTTAGAAAAAAGGGTTCCGAAATGGTTCTTCGGCTGTCCCCATAGGAGAACCCTTTTTGGTTTCCAGGTGAACCATTCTGGGTTCCATGTAGATCCTTCTGTGGAAATGGTTCTATATTGAACCCAAAAGGTTTCTACCTGGAACCAAAAAGGGACAGCCCAAGTACCCTTCAAGGTTCTCGATAGCATTTGATTTGTCACACCCTGACCATAGTTTGCTTTGTATGTTCTATGTTTTGTTTGGTCAGGGTGTGATCTGAGTGGGCATTCTATGTTGGATGTCTTGTTTGTCTGTTTCTGTGTTTGGGCCTGATATGGTTCTCAATCAGAGGCAGGTGTTAGTCATTGTCTTTGATTGGGAGCCATATTTAGGTAGCCTGTTTTGTGGGTGGTTGTTCCTGTCTTTGTGTTTGTTCCACCAGATAGGGCTGTGTTTGGTTTTTCATGTTTCTTGTTTTGTAGATTGTTCTATTTTCATCTTTATTAAAGATGTACAAAAATAACCACGCTGCATTTTGGTCCGCCTCTCCTTCCCAGGAAGAATCCCGTGACATGATTGTCCAGATTTACCTGAATCTTTTGTGCTGTGGTCCAAGTTTTGATATGCAAAGTCTTGTTTTGGCTATAAATATTTACATGTCACGTTTCTAATCTTTTGGAGAAACACTTGTGAACACATTTAAGGTCAGTTATACTTTTTTACCAATTTTGGGATATGGTTTGGATTTGAAGTTCTACTCACAACAAAGCTGTCTGGCAATGTACCATTCCTATTGTTACTTTATTTGTATGCTGACCTCTAGGGTCACAATTTTATACCAACACCATTTACAATCCTTCAATTACTGTCATATAGGGCTGTTTAAGACCTGCAACACCAGGGGATGAACTTTCTGGTCAATCAATGATTTTAATTTATAAATAAAGGAATAAAGAACCCAAAGAGGTGAGATGCTGGCTAACTGTCACACTCTCATAACTGGACAAGCTGACTTGGAGAACATAAAAGACACACCATCGTTACCTCTTTTAGATGGCACCAGTAGTTAAAGAGAATTATTAAGTTAAATATAAAGGCCAGTGTAAAGTCTTGTTATTAAAAAAACAAAGTCCTAAAGGCTGGCCGATACAGCACATCACATTCCCTCTAAGGTGTTTTTTGACCTTTGAGTGTTCATGTGGTAGAGGTAAAACCACAAGTCTTGGTTCCCTAAAGCACGTCAGGAGAACAGGTATCCAGGTACACCATGTCTGTAACAGAGGGTGAAGGGGCTTGAAATAGGTATGTACAGTATGCATCTGACTGGTTCTTCCACATTGAGAAGTGACATACCTTCACCACCTCTTTCTCGCCCATACACATACATACACCCACACACAGACACAGGCTACACTGGCCCTACCCTGGCCCTTCTATATAAGGGGATGAATTTGTTAACGGTAACACACCTCAGCAACTCCAGCCTCAGTCTGCAATCATCCCAGCTGTAATACATTCACACAACGGAACCATGAGCATAAGGACAAAGAATCGCACTGGGACAAGCCCTAATTACATGAGAGACTTCAGCAGCATGTCTTTGGGCTCCAGAAATGGCCCCAGGACCAGCAGCAGCGGCCTCTACATGGGAGGCTCCATCACGGCCGTGACCATCAACCAGAGCCTGCTGGCACCCATCAACCTGGATATCGACCCCAAAATCCAGGCTGTCCGCACCCATGAGATGAACCAGATCAAGGGTCTCAACAACCGCTTTGCCACTTTTATTGATAAGGTACCGTATAAATAGTTTTTTGCCACTTGCTGTTTTTTGTCTTTTGTTTGTGTGAATGTTCAACTCAAGTGAAAAATACTGGAAAAAATATTAAAAGTCTGAGTTATTGTGGTAAATCCAGAAAATGCATGAAAAACATTCAAAATGAGTGAGGTGGATTGCATCACATCTTCTTAATAACGGCATTCTTAATAATAATAATAATAAGAGGAATATGGTTGTGATGATGGTAATGACACTCCAATCTACAGTCGTGGCCAAAAGTTTTGAGAATGACACAATGTCACGCACGCCCTGACCTTAGTTATCTTTGTTTTCTTTATTATTTTGGTCAGGTCAGGGTGTGACGAGGGTGGTATGTGTGTTTTTCACTTGTCTAGGGTTTTTGTATACCTATAGGGTTTTGGTATGTCTAGGTAAATGTAGGTCTATGGTGGCCTGAATTGGTTCCCAATCAGAGGCAGCTGTTTATCGTTGTCTCTGATTGTGGATTCTAATTTAGGTTGCCATTTCCCATTTTGGTTTTGTGGGTTATTGTCTATGTGTAGTTGTCTGTCAGCACTCGTGGTATATAGCTTCGTGGTCATTTGTTTAGTGTTTTTCCTTCATTAAAAGAAGAATGTATGCTTATCACGCTGCCCCTTGGTCTCATCAATATGATGAACGAAACACACAAATATTAATTTTCACAAAGTCTGCTGCCTCAGTTTGTATGATGGCAATTTGCATATACTCCAGAATGTTATGAAGAGTGATCAGATGAATTGCAATTAATTGCAAAGTCCCTCTTTGCCATGCAAATGAACTGAATCCCCCCAAAACATTTCCACTGCATTTCAGCCCTGCCACAAAAGGACCAGCTGACATCATGTCAGTGATTCTCTCGTTAACACAGGTGTGAGTGTTGACGAGGACAGGCTGGAGATCATTCTGTCATGCGGATTGGGTTCGAATAACAGACTGGAAGCTTCAAAAGGAGGGTGGTGCTTGTAATCATTGTTCTTCCTCTGTCAAACATGGTTACCTGCAAGGAACACATGCTGTCATAATTGCTTGGCACAAAAAGGGCTTCACAGGCAAGGATATTGCTGCCAGTAAGATTGCACCTAAATCAACCATTTATTGGATCATCAAGAACTTCAAGGACAGCGGTTCAATTGTTGTGAAGAAGGCTTCAGGGCGCTACCATCAGTCCTGCTTCATGCCAACAGTAAAGCATCCTGAGACCATTCATATGTAGGGTTGCTTCTCAGCCAAGGGAGTGGGCTCATTCACAATTTTGCCTAAGAACACAACAATGAATAAAGAATGGTACCAACACATCCTCTGAGATCAACTTCTCCCAACCATCCAGGAACAGTTTGGTGAAGAACAATGCCTTTTCCAGCATGATGGAGCACCTTGCCATAAGGCAAAAGTGATAACTAAGTGGCTCGGGGAACAAAACATTGATATTTTGGGTCCATGGCCAGGAAACTCCCCAGACCTTAATCCCATTGAGAACTTGTGGTCAATCCTCAAGAGGCAGGTGGACAAACAAACCCACAAATTCTGACAAACTGCAAGCATTGATTATGGGCTGCCATCAGTCAGGATGTGGCCCAGAAGTTAATTGACAGCATGCCAGGGCGGATTGCAGAGGTCTTGAAAAAGAAGGGTCAACACTGCAAATATTGACTCTTTGCATGAACTTCATGTAATTGTCAAAAGCCTTTGACGCGTATGTGTGTTTAACCCTAGAAGCACCTCTCCCTCTGGGCACTGTTTCAACATTTGTGTGTGTTGTGTGTGTGTGTGTGTGTGTGTGTGTGTGTACGTGCCTGCGTGTGTGCCAAACATGACGTGTGGACTGAGGAGTCCAAACATCTATAATAACAAATCAATTATTAATGCGTATGTGTGTGTCACAGGTGCAACACTTGGAGCAGCAGAACAAGATGCTGGAGACCAAGTGGAAGCTGATGCAGGACCAGACAACTGGCCCCTCCAACATGGAACCCATGTTCCAGACCTACATCAAAAACCTGCAGAGACAGCTGGACCAGATCAACAATGACAAGGACCGGTTGGATATGGAGAACAGGAACATGCACCATAATGTGGAAGACTTAAAATCAAAGTAAAGACACAGTGACGTTAGTCTGGTTGGAGATCTGTTTGTGCGTTAGCCAATTCCTCTGTCATGTTTGTTGTCATGCAAGACATGCATGTTGGACTGTGACAAACGCCTGCATAATGCAGCTCTTCGGGGCCAGAGTTGGTCTCCCCTGTTATAGAGACCCTAACCCTATTCTATTGCTTTGGCTTGTTCCAGGTATGAAGATGAGATCAGAAAGAGGAACACAGCAGATAATGACTTTGTCCTGCTGAAAAAGGTATGCAACTGAGTAACATTCAGTGAAGAATAGTCTCAGAAATGTATTGTATAGATAAAGTATAGCCAGAGTCCCATTCTGATCTAATCTTACTAAACTGCCGTGGGTGGAATATTAATAATAGTTAGGGAAAATAGGCAAATCATCAAAGGTGTATTACAAATGTGCCTTTTATGTTCAGTAAAGCTTGAGTATTTTCCATGTTGTGAAAGATGTAGCTACAACTAGCTATGTAAACAAGAGTCAGTAATGCAAACATCCCCATATGAACAGGAAAAAAGGGGCTATGACGTGTTATGTGAGGCCGCATCGGGTGGGCATGTTTCTCAGTGTCACAGCTGTTGACTGTCTTCTGATGTCCTGTAGGATGTGGACGCTGGTTACCTGTCCAAGGTGGCTCTGGAGGACAGGTTGGCTGGGCTGGAAGAGGAGGTCAACTTCTTGAAGGTCTTGTACGATCAGGTAAGGCAGTGCTAAATCACACATATATATTTTTGATGCCTCTATAGTCAAAGATGCCAATACTATAGAGACACGGTATTTAGCACTATAGAGATGACAGAAATTACATTGTTTCTTTCATGACAGGAGCTGGGTGAGCTGCAGTCTGACGTGAAGGACACCTCTGTGGTGGTTCAGATGGACAACTCCCGGGGCCTGGACATGAACCAGATCATAGCTGACGTCAAGGCCCAGTACGAAGACATCGCTGCTCGCAGTCGGGAGCAGGCCGAGAGCTGGTACAAGACCAAGGTGAGGTCAGGGGTTAGAGAATGAGGAAATCTTAAGGGTTCATGCCTAACTGAGCAGTACAGCAGGTCAAACAATAATTCGTAAAATAAACCTGTCGTCTCTGCCCACATCAGGTTGAAAGTTTGGCCGGCCAGGCTGGCCAGGCTGCAGAGGAGCTGCGCAACACCAAGGCTGAGATCGCCGAGCTGAACCGACTCATCAGCCGCCTGCAGAACGAGATCCTGGCTGTCAAGGGACAGGTGAGCATCGCACCTGACTGGAAGGAGTAATAAAGAATTCTATAATTGAAGACTGTTTTAATCATAGACTATAGTGTCAGACTTGATAGAACACCACCTTATAATTGAGGAGTACTGTATGTCAAAGCTTGGTGCCAGACTGATTTCTGCTTTGGCCAACTTCTCATTATCTACGATTTGGCACAGCACCAATATGGCATTGTTGATCGCAAAAACAATGTTACACTGTCAGACTAAAATACCAATATATCTTTGTCTGGGAGAACAAAGACACATTTTAGAATGGAGCGATCAAGTCGTATGCCGGATGGCAGCACATGTCTCCTCTCACTGGGAATAATTACACCTACACAAATGGAGGACAGATGATGACACAGTGTTTATGCATACCTGAACTACATAGGCCTACGTTATGCATACAATAATGTATTTCTGGGCTATAATGAAAACCTAATAACTGTAAAAATGACCCATGATAACAGTGTGGAGAAAACAACGCTTATTTTTTCTGTTCCAAATTTCTTCTGATACATTTTCCCCCTTAACCCTTTAGCAGGCCAACCTGGAGAGACAGATAACCGAGACGGAGGAACATGGGGAGATTGCCGTAAAGGATGCCAGGGCTCTAATCAAGGACCTGGAGGTAGCTATGCAGAGAGCCAAGCAGGACATGGCCTGCCAGATCAGGGAGTACCAGGACCTGATGAACGTCAAGCTGGCCTTGGACATCGAGATTTCCACCTACAGGAAACTGCTGGAGGGCGAGGAGGCCAAGTAAGGAGATGATGAAACTCTGAGGGACTCAAAGTTCCACTATGACCAGCTCCTCTGCATAGACAGCTTCCGAAATCCATGATGCAGAGAGAATTAAGTGTGTATAGCTGTATGATGTTCTTATTCTCTCTTCCTCTTCCGTCCACAGATTTGGACAACAATCCATCACCAACATTTCTACCACAAAGCCTTGTAAGTTCTATCACCCTAATCTACTAGACGCTCCTGACAGAACTATTATCTCTAAAGTTAACATTATTCTCCTCTCACATTCCTTTACCTTCGAACCTTGTTTTACAAAGGCTTATACTATTGATAGGATTTAGTGATCGAAAACAGGTGTGGTGATTGGCAGGAAGAGGGATAAGGGAATCTTGATGGTGACGTGAGCCTTTGTAATAACAACCCGCATCCTCCTCTTTTCCCCCCAGACACCATGCCAGAGACCAGCTACCAGCAGCCCACCCGATCTTCTGCTGTCTTCATCAAAGTGGTGGAAACCACCGACTCCTCCAGATCGTACCACTGAAAAACAAAATGTTGCTGAGATGCAACATGACTCGGAGGTCATTTTCAGAAGGGGCTACAGTTTCCATAACAATCCGTAGCACTCATAATATATTCATAGCAGCCTATTGATGCAGTCATAGAGCATTATGAGACTAGAGCCCATTGGCTGTGATATTTACCATACTATGAATATTTATAAGACAATATCACCCAAGAATTTGCATCAAGTAAAGTGTTACTGTTACTTTATACGATGGCATTGTTGAATACTTGTTTTTGATTGGCTTGAAGGGCATTCTACAACGTGCACTGTTTTCCTATAACGCATGGTGTATTTGCACGGTAGAATTCAATGGCTATAGTTGATTCTTACATGTTCTATGTTTGAGCTGCTCTTGAAAGCAAAGTCGAATTGAAAACATCATTGCCATTGAATTCGAAGATAGGACTGGTGATTTAGTTAACCAAACAGACTTGCAAGTTTAGCTATCATGGCAACTACTGTAGCTATCTAGTGAACTTGCTAGCTTCTTCAGTGGATGTTGAAAACATTCCTACCAGCAAATTAACTAATTTCTATCGGCAATTATGTTAAATTATAGTCATGGTATAAAATGGATAATCAACGCTGGGCTCTTTTCGTTCTCTGGACACTAATGCAACTCTGTGTGAGGTCAGTTCCACTCTGCTGGCACGTAGTGGAACACACCGTGTCGTTAATTGTTTTCCATAGAACGCATAGAGCCCCTCGTTGATTATCCCTTACATATACTAATCATGCTACATCAGAGAAATGATCTGTCAACCAGACCTCACAGAACCACTTTATTTCTTATGCTCTACTATAAACTGCATTGAGCTTAGATTAGCCTAGAATCATTTTCTTTACTTCTATTAAAATGGTTTAATGATGCAATATCATGTACCAAGATGTTCAGACACAAATAGACTCATAATGGGGATCACATGCAATCGTTTGACTCATTTTTCACTTCTGACAGATTATTGACTAGACTACACATCCGCATTTTCTACATTCTCTTCATTCCAACCTCCACAAAGTACCAGATGTTGTGTGATGGTTATCATGACAATACCTTCCTATAAGGAAGATGGGATCCACCCAAATCATTTGCGTTCCTGGATCCTTTCACAGCATTATAAGGCTGCGTTGAGATGACCCAGGCCCAGCTCAGTTAATCCCTACCATTGTGACGCAGAGTTGTCATAATGCTTCAGAAAATGTATATTACACCAGGGGCATTGGTAGACACAATGTAAGTAACCTAATTTATGTCCCTCTAACTGTCATCTGCTGATCATACAGCTGTTGTATGCATTACTCATGTACCTATGAACCAGATTTATACTATTAAGACTGAGCCGGTGTGCCCTAGGAGGAAGTCCACTGTGTGCAGCTCACCCTGCACTAACATAAATAACATGAGCATATCTACTTCTGCTAAGCTTCCCAGTAAAGCAATAAGTAAGCATCCCAGAAAAGTGCTCAAAATGGCCCACATTAACATATGTAGCTTAAGAAACAAGGTTGATGAAATCAATAATTTGCTAGAAACAGATGACACTCATACTGTCATATCTCTGAAACTCACTTAGATAATACCTTTGACACAGAGGTAGCAAAACAAGGTTATAAAATGTACAGAAAAGATCAAGGTGTTGCTGTTTTTATATTCAGAACCACATTGGAGAGGATCTGATGTTAAATACTGTTGAAGTAATATGGCTACAGGTTCATCTGCCTCACCTAAAGCCCATTCTGGGGGGAAGCTGCTATAGACCAAGTGTTAACAGTCAGTATCTGGATAACGTGAGAAATGCTTGTGTAATGTATGTGATATCAACAGATGTATATTTTCATTTTGATTTAAATATTGACAGGCTTTCATCAAGCTGCCCACTCAATAAAAAACTTCAAACTGTAACCAGTGCCTGCAATCTGGTTCAGGTTATCAGTCAACCTGCCAGGGTAGTTACAAACAGCACATGAATGAATCATCAACATGTATTGATCACATCTTTACTAATGCTGCAGAAATTAGCTTGAAAGCAGTATCCAGAACCATCGGATGTAGTGATCACAATATAGTAGCCATATCTAGGAAAACCAAAGTTCCAAAGGCTGGGCCTAATATAGTGTATAAGTGGTCATAGGAATCATTACAAAATGTATTGTATGTTGATGTAAATAATATTTGTAGGTCTGTGGTGTGTAATGAGGAGCAAACAGTTTGAAGCATTTCAAATTATGAAAGACAAGCATTGTAATTTTGAATTTTGAGTGTGGAAGAGGTGAAAAAAATATTGTCTGTCCACAATGACAAGCCACCGGGGTCTGACAACTTGGATGGAATATTTCTGAGGATAATAGCGGACGATATTGCCACTCCTATTTGCCATATTATCAATTTAAGCCTACTAGAAAGCTTGTGCCCCCAGGCTTGGAGGGGAACAAAAGTCATTCCGCTACCTAAGAATAGTAAAGCCCCCTTTACAGGCTCAAATAGATGACCAATCAGCATGTTACCAACCCTTAGTAAACTTTTGGAAAAGATGGTGTTTGACCATATACAATGCTATTTTAAAGTAAACAAATTGACAAACTTTCAGCAAGCTTATATGGAAGGAGATTCAACAAGCACACACTTAAACAAATGACTGATGATTGGCTGAGAGAAATTTGTGATAAATAGATTGTGGGGGCTGTTGACATTATCGATCATAGTCTGCTGGTGGAAAAAAGTATGTGTTATGGCTTTACACCCCCTGCTATATTGTAGATAAAGAGTTACCTGTCTAACAGAACACAGAGGGTGTTCTTAATGGAAGCCTCTCCAACATAATCCAGGTAGAATCAGGAATTCCCCAGGGCAGCTGTCTAGGCCCATTACTTTTTCAATTTTTACTAATGACATGCCACTGGCTTTGAGTAAAACTTTGAGTAAAGCGTTGAGTAAAGCTGTGTATGCAGATGACTCAACACTATACATGTCAGCTACTAAAGCGACTGAAATGACTGCAACACTTAACAAAGAGTTGCAGTTTGCTTCAGAGTGGGTCACAAGGAATAAGTTAGTCCTAAATATTTCTACATCTCAAAGCATTGTATTTAGGACAAATAATTCACTAAACCCTAAACCTCAATTAAATCTTGTAATAAATAATGTGTAAATTGAGCAAGTTGAGGTGACTAAACTGCTTGGAGTAACCCTGAATTGTAAACTGTCATGTTCAAAACATATGATACAACAGTAGCTAAAATGGGGAGAAGTATGTCCCTAATAAAGTGCTACTCTACCTTCTTTACAGCAGTATCAACAAGGCAGGTCCTACAGGCCCTAGTTTTGTTGCACCTGGACTACTGTTCAGTCGTGTGGTCAGGTGCCACAAAAAGGGAAAATTGCAATTGGCTCAGAACAGGGCAGCACTGCTGGCCGTTTGGATGTACACATAGAGCTAATATTAATAATATGCATGTCAATCTCTCCTGGCTCAAAGTGGAGGAGAGATTGACTTCATCACTACTTGTTTTTATGAGAGGTATTGACATGTTGAATGCAACAAGCTGCCTGTTTCAACTACTGGCGCACAACTCGGACACCCATGCATACCCCACAAGACATGCCACAAGAGGTCTCTTCACAGTCCCCAAGTCCAGAACAGACTATGGGAGGCGCAGAGTACTAAATAGAACCAGGACTACATGAAACTCTATTCCACATCAAGTAACTGATGCAAGCAGTAAAATTAGTTGTTTTTTTTAAACAGATAAAAAGACACTTTATGGAACAGCGGGGACTGTGAAGCAACACAAACATAGGCACATACACATGCATACACACACGATAACATACGCACTATACACACATGTACACATGTATTTTGTACTGTAAACGTGGTAGTGGTGGAGTAGGGTACACAGTGTGTTGTGAAATCTGTGAATGTATTGAAATGGCAGTAGCTAATAGGGATCCATAATAAATACAAATACACATTTTCACACTCAGCAGACCTGAAACCAGACAATGAGAGAGAGAGTGAGAAGAGAGAGAAAGAGAGAACAAAACAAAATAGGTTTATGTTTTCATAATAGTTTTCTTGTGTATAATTTGGAACAATAAGTGAAAGACAACAACTGGGTTTGTAGGTATAACCAAAGGAAATTGTGGTCATGGGGCTGGTGAGAGTGGGCTTATATAACAGCACATTCAGATATCCATGACTTGGGCTTATTCACTTGATGCAAATAACAGCACATTCAGATAGCAACATCTTGTGAATAATAATAATAATAATAATTTTTAACTAATTCTTATTTACAATGACAGCCTACTGGGGAACAGTGGGTTAATTGCCTTGTTCAAGAAAGAACAACAGATTTTTACCTTGTCAGCTCAGGGATTTGATCCAGCAAGCTTTCGGTTACTGCCCCTACGCTCTAACCACTAGGCTACCTTCCACCCCACAACATACATCTGTTATGTAGAAAATAGAATAATAGGCAGTCATGCCAGCATCAGGCTGACCAAAACAGATACACTCAGGATCTTAGTTATAGGCTAGAACTAGAGTCTGGAGTTTTTCTGCATCAGGTCACGTCTTCTTCAGGAAAAACTAGAGTCTAGACACAAGACGACTGGACCCTACTTAACGAAGCTATTTGATATGAAGAGCAAAAAGCCTTTACTGGGCGAGATGCTGATAATTATTGACAGTGCTTGACAGATTAACCCCGCCCACTTTAGCACTCTCCTTCCTTCCACCTCTTGATGAATGGAATGTTGTTTTCAGGAAGTGCAGAAATATTTTATCTTAGATGAATTGTTGCTAACACCCTACTGTTGTTCTGAATCATACACTTATCTGTCTCGTTGTGGTATGTGATGACTCAACCTAAATGTTACTTTGTGTGAAAATGGCTGTGATTGTACACTATATATACAAAAGTATGTGGACACCCCTTCAAATTAGTGGATTTGGCTATTTCAGCCACACCCTTTCCTGACAGGTGTATAACATCACGCACACACAGCCATGCAATCTCCACAGACAAACATTGACAGTAGAATGGCCTTACTGAAAAGCTCAGTGACTTTCAATGTGGCACCTTCATAGGATTTCACCTTTCAACAAGTCAGTTCTTCAAATTTCTGCCCTGTTAGAGCTGCCCCGGTCAACTGTAAGTACTGTTATTGTGAAGAGGAAACGTTTAGGAGCAACAACGGCTCAGCCGCGAAGTGGTAACCCACACAAGCTCACAGAACGCATTGGCCCCAGCCTACGTCCATGGTGCAGCTGCAACGTTTCCTGGGATTCACCAACTTTTATCGTCGCTTTATCCGGGGTTACAGCACCCTGGCTTCCCCACTGTCTGCACTCACCTCTCCAAAGGTTCTGTTCACATGGTTCCCAGCTGCTGATCGGCGTTCCAGGATCTCAAACACCGTTTCACCACAGCTCCCATCTTGGTTCATTCTGACCTGTCCTGCCAGTTCGTGGTGGAGGCCGATGCTTCGGAAGTCAGAGTTGGGGCTGTCCTGTCCCAGCGTTCTGCCCCGGACTTCAAGTTACACCCCTGCGCCTTCTTCTGCCATCGCCTCAATGCCACGGAGAGGAACTATGATGTGGGGAATTGTGAGTTTCTCGCGGTGAAGATGGCATTGGAGGAGTGGAGGCACTGGCTGAAGGGGGCGGAACATCCATTCATGGAATAGAGTGAATGGAATGGTATCAAACACATGGAAACCTTGTGTTTGATGAGTTTGATACCATTCCATTCCAGCCATTACTATGAGCCCGTCCTCCCCAATTAAGGTGCCACCAACCTCCTGTGTCCAGCAGGTAAATCATGACAGACAGACATTTCGTAGTCATCTGAACTCTGATGCTGAGTTAAGTTTAAATACTCCTTTGTATGCTCACATACAGCCTCTTTCACTCTCCATTGCCCTCTAATAAACTTTTAGCAGTGCCATGAATACCCAGCTCCATATTGTACTTAAAGTGCCCATGAACTGAAGATAATGGGGCGGCAGGTAGGCAGTTAACTTTGTCAGCTCAGGCCATCATTAAAAATAAGAATTTGTTCTTAACTGACTTTCCTAGTTAAATAAAGGTTCAATTCAAAATAAATTGTATTCATCCCGAGGACCATTATCATAGACTGTATATAGACCATTACAAACATCTACTGGCCAATGAGGGACACTACAACAACAGAATGTCATACTTCAGTTCTCATCAAATAAACTAAGCAATATTTTATACTGGATTGAGCCATGAAACAAAGTGTGTGCACACATGACAAAATACTGTAGTATCTGCTGCAGTGTTTGTGTGGACATTACGGTGGTATACTGTCATTTTCTGTAGTGTTTTTGCAGACATGACTAGTATATTGTTGTTTTAACAGTTTACTATCGTATAAATACTGCAGCATTACTATAGTAAACAAAACTATAGTATATATTATTGTAATTACTGTAGTATTTTGCAGACTTTACTGTGGTATTCACTATGATATTTTGTTTTATTAACTTTGACATAGAAAGTGGGGACTTCCTTCTTGAAGAAATAATAAAAGAGCATATTTTCAATAACCTGTAGGTAGGGCTGGCTACTGAACAGTTAAACACTTACTTTCTATAAGATTTTGGGAACACAATATATAGTCTATACTTGGCATGTACGTTTCTCACTCATGGATGGCACAAATTGTAATATGAGGGATAGGAATGGGTGGAGTATATGCAAATTAAATGCTGTAGTTTAAAACCTATTTGGGATAGGGGGCAGCATTTTCACATCTGGATGAAAAGCTTGCCCAGAGTAAACTGCCTGCTACTCAGACCCAGTTGCTAATATATGCATATGAGTAGGGATTTGGATAGAAAACACTCTGAAGTTTCTAAAACTGTTTGAATGATGTCTGTGAGTATAACAGAACTCATATGGCAGGCAAAAACCTGAGACAAATCCAACCAGGAAGTGGGAAATCTGAGGTTTGTAGTTTTTCAACTAATTTCCTATCCAATATACAGTGTCTATGGGGTCATATTTCACTTCCTAAGGCTTCCACTAGATGTCAACAGTCTTTAGAACCTTGTT
Source organism: Oncorhynchus nerka (assembly GCF_034236695.1). Lineage (NCBI taxonomy): Eukaryota > Metazoa > Chordata > Actinopteri > Salmoniformes > Salmonidae > Oncorhynchus > Oncorhynchus nerka. Next base: position 21,027,240 of record NC_088415.1, read on the forward strand.
GGAGGATTCTACTGTGAAATGGGGGCTAATGAGAGCTGTTTGAGCAAGGTGTCTGGCAGAGTGCCATGAGCTGATCTCAAGATAAAGGAATTCTCCGGTTGGAACATTATTGAAGATTTTTGTTCAAAACATCCTAAAGATTGATTCTATACATCGTTTGACATGTTTCTACGAACTGTAATATGACTTTTCATCTGAACTTTCGCCTGGAATTGCTCGCGCCTCGTGAGTTTGGATTTGTGAACTGAACGTTCTAACAAAAGGAGGTATTTGGACATAAATGATGGACTTGATGATGGACTATCGAACAAATCAAACATTTACTGTGAAACTGGAATTCCTGGGAGTACATTCTGATGAAGATCATCAAAGGTAAGTGAATATTTATAAGGCTATTTCTGACTTTTACTGACTCCACAACATGGCGGATATCTGTGTGGCTTGTTTTTGTTGTCTGAGTGCTGTACTCAGATTATTGCATGGTTTGCTTTATCCGTAAAGTTTTTTTGAAATCTGACACAGCGATTGCATTAACGAGAAGTATATCTCTAATTCTGTGCATAACACTTGTATCTTATATTAAAGTTTATGATGAGTATTTCTGTAAACTCTCTGCAAATTCGATGTTTTCGAGCCACATTACTGAACAATAACGCGCCAATGTAAACTGAGATTTTTGGATATAAATATAAACTTTATCGAACAAAACATACATGTATTGTGTAACATGAAGTCCTGATTAATTTGATCTCTATTTCTGCTTTTTGTGGCTCCTCTCTTTGGCTGGAAAATGGATGTATGTGTTTTTGTGACTAGGCTCTGACCTAACATAATCATATGTTGTGCTTTCGCTGTAAAGCCTTTCTGAAACCGGACATGGTGGGTAGATTAACAAGAAATTAAGCTTTAATTTTGTATTGCACTTGTGAATGTATGAAAGTTACATATTTCCCCAAAATATTTTTGAATTTCGCGCACTGCCTTTTCAGCGAAATGTTGTCGAGGGGTTCCGCTAGCCATAAGAAGATAACGATAGTAAAACTGTGGTGTTTTGTGGAAACTAGTTTATTTTACGGACATACTGTAGTAGACCCTATTTAATATATTCTACAGTATACTACAAAATTCTATAGTAAGTACTTTACATGATCGAGGGATACTACAGTTTTGTAAAATACTGTAGTATCCCTCGATTGTGTAGTGCTTAATATAGAGTCATGACGTGGCCTTTCCTGGGTATAGATTGTGGCATCCCCCTCTCTCCCTCCCTCTCTTACACTCAGGCTCTGTTATGTCAGGTCATAAATTCCTTGCGGAGACTCTCTCCCCCTGGCCATGCATAAAAAGAGACACGTAGAGAGAACAAAGTATTTCACATGGCAAACTTCTAAATCCCCAAAATGGGGATTTGATACATAATGTCCACTTGTGAGGTGGGAATGATCCATGGACACTTAAGGGACAGGTATGACGAGTGTGTTTTATTTGGTAACCTCAAAGAGGACAGGAAACACACATAACTATATCTCTGAATATGTACATTTCTCAATTATTAGGTTTGCATCTAATTTTTGTATAAAATAAATGAGTAAAGATTCAACAATTTGTTAAATGATGTAATATGATGATATATAATATGATGAAACCTTTAATGTGAAAGAATTCTATTCCCTTTGAAGTTTAACTGAGTCATTGGCCCTGTTACGAATAAAACCCACTCCTGAGGAAATCCTCTTTAGACCACGCGTACCTTGGTCAGCTGAGGGGGCAAAGGTTTGAGTTTAGACTACGCAAGCCCACAGCGTGAGCTGTGAATGCGAATAGTTATTGAATTCCTAACCATACCACATGGAGCATTGGCTACATGGCTGGAAATGGTTCAACTCTGAGACTAGCGATCCCTACAGAGTAAGAGCAAATCTTAGATAATAATTACTAGTGTGCAGCTAGAAATTATGTCAATCTGGGATGTGAAGACCGACAACCGCCAAAATATCTATTCTATGAGAGCATTTCTGAATGGTACTCTGAAGTATCCATTCTAACCACGAAAGACTTTGATCTACAGGGAAGTAGAAAGAGAGAGAGAGACTCGGATGACCTCTCCAACAGAAGGACTGACGATTCCAACAGAGATCACGACGACACACTGGGCGTAAATATATATTGATTGCAATTATTCCCAAATGAGTGAGCGTTCATGTGCAAAGTAGGTGAACGGATGATCTCCGCATGTGTGGTTCCCACCGTGAAGCATGGAGGAGGAGGTGTGATGATGTGGGGGTGCTTTGCTGGTGACACTGTCAGTGATTTATTTAGAATTCAAGGCACACTTAACCAGCATGGCTACTACCGCATTCTGCAGCGATACGCCATCCATTCCGGTTTGCGCTTAGTGGGACTATCATTTGTTTTTAAACATTACAATGACCCAAAACTCACCTCCAGGCTGTGTAAGGGCAAATTGATCAATAAGGAGAGTGATGAAGTGCTGCAACAGAAGACCTGGCCTCCATAATCACCCAATATCAAACCAAATGAGATGGTTTGGGATGAGTTGGACCACAGAGTGAAAGGAAAGCAGCCAACAAGTGCTCAGCATTTGTAGAAACTCCTTCAAAACTTTTGGAAAAGTATTCCAAATGAAGCTGGTTGAGAGAATACCAAGAGTGTGCAAAGATGTCATCAAGGCATGGCTACTTTGACGAATCTCAAATATAAAATATATTTTGATTTGTTTAACACTTTTTTGGTTACTACATGATTCCATATGTGTTATTTCATAGTTTTGATATCTTCACTATCATTCTACAATGTAGAAAATAGTCCAAATAAAGAAAAACCCTTGAATGAGTAGGTGTGTCAAAACTTTTGACTGGTACTGTAGGTACAGCAGATCTCCTTATTGTATGAGACACTTTTAAATGTACTTTTAGAGGCCAATCAATATAATATTAATCATTAAAACAAAATACATTTAGGTTAAAAGAGATTAAACTAATAAAGGAAATAGAGGAAATAACAGTGCAGGTGGATGGTAATGGAAACTGTACTATAGAGGCACAACATAGGTTAGAGGAAAAACAAAAAGAATTGCAGGTACTTATTCAACAAGGATCAAATGTAATGTATTACAAGAATAAATCGAATTGGACATTTTTCTTGAGTCTTCAACATAGAAATGCTACCAAAAAGAATTTACAGAAACTCGTTACAAATGATGGAGTCATCCATGATTCACCAAATTATATTTTGAAAGAGGAAGCAAAGAGGTGGCAGGGCTGAGTATTTGTAGAGGTCTTGATTATGGAACAGGTTGCAGCAGGTGGGGATCTGCTCTGACTCCAGCACACCTGTCCCACACACACACACACACACACACACACACACACACACACACACACACACACACACACACACACACACACACACACACACACAGATAGAGACAGAGAGAGAGAGAGAGACAGAGGGAGAAAGCACTGGGGGAGTAGCGGAAGGTCAAGGAGACGGGCACCACTTGGCGCCCGACCAGGCTTATCTGGGTGTGAGGTATAGAAATCACGTAAGAGGGAGGGGTCCAGAATGTGATGGCGTGGCACCCAGCAGCACGGCACCCAGCAGCACTCCTTAGGCCCGTATCCTTCCCAGCCAACCAGGTACTGTCAGCTGCGACCCCAACGGCGAACATCCAAAAGCCGTCGGACCGTATAGGCAGGATGGTCATCGATGAGCTGAGGGGGTAGAGGAGCCGCTGCAAGTGAAGACATGGGACTGGAGCAGACAGGTTTAATCAGGGATACATGGAAGGTAGGATGGATCCTGAGAGAGGCTGGGAGTTTCAGACGCACAGCAGAGGGGTTAATGACACGGCCAATTTCAAATGGACCAATGAATCTAGGGGAAAGTTTCTTCGATGCCACCTTCAATGGCAGGTCCTTTGATGAGAGCCATACCTTTTGACCTGGGGTGTAGACTGGAGCTGAGGCCCGGCAACGGTTGGCTTAGGACTGGGTCCTGTCAGAGGCACGAAGAAGGGCAGCCCGGGCCTTCCTCCAGGTACGGTTACAACGGCGCAGATGGTCCTGGACAGAGGGAACCACAACTTCAAACTTTTAGGTCGGGGAACAAGGGGGGTTGGTAACCCAGAGCACACTCGAAAGGTGACATACCTGACAATGCGTTGGTGAGGGTGTTATGGGCATATTCAACCCAGGGTAGCTAAGCACTCCAGGAGGAAGGGTTAGCAGAAATCACGCAGCGTAGGGCAGTCTCCATCTCTTGGTTGGCCTGTTCGGCCTGGCCGTTGGTCTGGGGGTGATATCCAGAAGAAAGACTGACATTGATATCAAGAGAGAAGGATGGATCTCCATAACTGGGAGGTAAACTGGGGTCCTTTGTCGGAAACAATGTAGGTGGAAATGCCATGCAAATTAAACACATGGGATACTAGCAGGTCCGCACTCTCTCTGGAGGACGGGAGTTTGGAGAGGGGAATGAAGTGAGCCACTTTGGAAAACCTGGCAATAATGGTGAGGATGATGGAGTTACCGTTAGATGGGGGAAGGCCAGTGACGAAGTCCATAGCTATGTGTGACCAGGGGTGACTAGGTCTGGGAAGAGGGCAAATCAGACCGGAAGTGGGTTTAGTGGCGTTTTTGTTCTGGGCACAAACCGAACAGGCTGAGATAAACTCCTGGACATCTCTCTCCATGGTGGGCAACGACAGACGCAGGAAGGCGAGGGTCCGGTTCATACCAGGGTGACAGGTGAGGTGGGTAGAATGGCCCCATTGAAGAACGTCAGAGCAAACACAATCTGGAACAAACAGAGCATTACTGGGACTGTTACCCGGGTCAGGCTGGTTCTGCTGAGCCTGGCGCTTATGGGACTCGATCACCCAGGCGACGGCGGCAAAAATGCAGGACGATGGCACAATGGCTTCCGGCTCGGTACCCGTGTTGTCGGTGGTGAACTGGCGGGAGAAGGCATCAGGCTTGGTATTCTTCGAACCGAGGCGATAAGTGAGTGTGAAATTGAATCTACCGAAGAACAAGGCCTACCTGGCTTGCCGGGAGTTCAGATGTTCAGCGGTCTGGATGTAGGACACGTTTTTATGGTCAGTCCACATGATGAAGGGGGAGTACAGAGCCCTCCAGTCAGTAACGCCATTCCTCAAGAGCCAGCTTAACTGCCAGGAGTTCCCGGTTTCCGATGTCAAAATTCCTCTCTGCAGGTGAGAGCTTACGGGAAAAGAATGCACATGGGTGGACCTTCTGATCAGAGGTGGAACGTTGAGACAGAACAGCACCTACCCCGGTGTCAGAGGCGTCCACCTCCACGATGAACTGGAGTTCTGGGTTGGGCTGAGTAAGGACCAGAGAGGAGGTGAAGCGACGCTTGAGTTCCAGGAATGCTGCCTCTGCCTCAGGTGTCCAGTGGAACGGAGTGGAGGTGGAGGTGAGAGTGGTGAGAGGTGCTGCCAGACGGCTGTAGTTGCGGATGAAGCATCTCTAAAAATGTGCAAACCCCAGGAAACGCTGTAGCTGCTTCAGGTTGGAGGGCGCAGGCCACTCTGTGACTGCCATGACTTTGGCGGGTCCATAGGTAACTGTCCCTGTGCAATAATATAACCCAGGAAAGACACTGAAGCAGCATGAAACTCACATTTTTCAGCTTTAACAAAAAGCTTATTCTCCAACAGCCATTGACGAACTTGGCGAACGTGTTGCTAGTGAGCCTCAGGGTCCTTGGAAAAAATCAGGATGTCATCTAAATAGACAAAAACGAAGCATCCAATCACACCCCTCAGCACATCATAAGGTAAGACCATAAGGTATGACCAAATACTCAAAGTGACCAAGTGGTGTGTTGAACGGAGCAGAGCAGAGCTGATAAGTGGCAAGGGATACTTGTTCTTAACTTTGATATTATTCGGGCCACGGAAGTCTATGCATGGCCTCAGTGACCCATCCTTCTTCTTCACAAAGAAAAACCCAGCACCCACCGGAGAGGTAGATGGCTTGATAAGTCCTGCAGCCAGAGAATCCTGGATGTACTTCTCCATAGCCTCTTGCTCAGGGCAAGAGAGGTTAAACAACCAGCTACTTGGGAGAGGTGCTCCAGGCTGGAGGTCAACGGCGCAGTCGTACGGCTGATAAGGCGGCAGTGACAGGGCGTGGTGCTTGCTGAACGCAGGAGCTAGATTGTGATACTCGGGAGGAACTGATGACAGATCCGGAGGTTCTGGAATGAACTGGGGCACAGACAAGGCAGGGGGAAGGGCGGAATGTAGACAATTAGAGTGATAAAATGAACTCCAACTGGTTACCTTTCCGGCGATCAAGTCAATCTGTGGGTTGTGTAGCTTTAACCATGGATGGCCAAGAACCAGGGGAGAGTAAGGACAGTTGAATATGTGGAACTTGATCTTTTCCTGGTGATTTCCAGAGAGACGCAGTATGACAGAGACGTTTCTCTCACAGACACGGGCGAGGAGCTATCCACTAAGAGAGTTGGCATTGAGGGGTGAATGGAGTGGTACTGTGTCCAGCCCAACTGGATAGCTACACCTTGGTCCAGGAAGCTCTCGTCGGCACCCAAATCGATGAAAATAGACTGGGGAAAAGCCTGGCTCTGCCACACAAGCGCGTTCTGGAATGCTCCCTGAAGGGCCTCCTCATTCTAGCCGCTCTCAGCGGCAAGGGTGCGAAACTCACATGCTATCTCAGCAACACTATGGGGGCCTTGACGGAGGGACAGGAGTCATTTCACTGCATCCTTACCGCAGATCGGGTGGTCGAAGAGTTTCTTCATCTCCTCCGTGAATCTGGAGTAGGAGAAGCAGATGGGGGACTGTCTCTCCCACACCGCCATGGCCCTGGAAAAGGTTGCTCCACGGAGGCAGCCAATCAGAAAGGAAATTGTGGCCCGTTTGCTAGCATAAGAGTAGGGCTGTTACTCAAATACTAGTGAACATTGTACCAAAAAGGCTCTGCAAGCTCCGAGGTTGCCATCGTAACGCTCAGGAGTCAGAACAAACGGCTCCCGGGGCGGAGAAGAAGGACATGGGACTGGTTATGACCTCTGGGCGAAGGTTCGGCCCTGTAGGTCAGACAGACTCTGTGAAAACTCTTTGATGTGCTCCAGAAGGGTTTTCAGGACTTGGTCATGTTGCTCAAGCAGAGCGCCTTGACCGGCGAGGATTTGGTGGAAAGGATCTCTGTCTGCTGGGTTCATCTCTTTGGCCAGATCGTACTGTTATGCGGAGTGGAACAGGGGAACCCAAGAGCACACTCAGATGAGGAGACTGGGAGGAAGTAACCAATATATTTATTGAAACACGGGGAAGATGGAGTGCAAGTCAGGGGAAGCTTGGGTGGGTTGCAGGAAACCAGGTGTGTAGGCTGAAGCGAGAGGGGTTAGAGTAGGGTAAGCAGGTCCGGAGGGGAATCCAAGGGAGTAGTAGAGTGGGGAATCCAGGACAGAGTAGCAGGATGATGAGACGTGGGACTGGAGACAGGATCCAGAGTCGGGCAGAATGAGCAGAGATTACGATCTGGCCGCGTGGAAGTGGCAGGGCTGAGTATTTGTAGAGGTCTTGACTATGGAACAGGTTTCGGCTGGTGGGAATCTGCTCTGACTCCATCACACCTGTCTCCGCCCACACAATCACACACACACACACACACACACACACACACACACACACACACACACACACACACACACACACACACACACACACACACACACACACAGGGAGAGAGTACTGGGAGAGTGGCGGCAGATCAAGGAGACACAAGATGAGCAGTAGAGGGCGTGACAAGAGCAGATGTAACACTTTGTTTTGTTGACGTTGAGTGTGAGGTTGTTTTCCAGGCACCACACTCCCAGAGCCCTCACCTCCTCCCTGTAGACTGTCTCGACATTGTTGGTAATCATGCCTGCTACTGTTGTGTCGTCTGCAAACTTGATGATTGAGTTGGAGGCGTGCTTGGACACGCAGTCATGAGTGAACAGGGAGTACAGGAGGGGGCTTGCGGGGCCCCAGTGTTGTGGATCAGCGGAGTGGAGGAGAGGTTTCCTACCTTCACAACCTGGGGGCGGCCCATCAGGAAGTCCAGGACCCAGTTGCACAGGGCGGGGTTCAGACCAAGGGCCTCGAGCTTAATGATGAGCTTGAAGGGTAATATGGTGTTGAATGCTGAGCTATAGTCAATAAACAGCATTCTTACTTAGGTGTTCCTCTTGTCCAGATGGGATACAGCAGTGTGCAGAGTGATGGCAATTGCATCGTCTGTGGATCTATTGGGGCGGTAAGCATATTGAAGTGGGTCTAGGGTGGCAGGTAAGGTAGAGGTGATATGATACTTGACTAGTCTCTCAAAGCACTTCATGATGACAGAGGTGAGTGCTACTGGGCAATAGTCATTAAGTTCAGTTACCTTTGTCTTCTTGGGTACAGGAACAATGGTGGCCATCTTGAAGCAAGTGGGGACAGCAGACTGGAATAGGGAGAGATTGAATATGCCCATAAACACACCAGCCAGCTGGTCTGAACATGCTCTGAGGACACGGCTAGGGATGCCGTCTGGACCGGCTGCCTTGCGAGGATTAACACGTTTAAATCGGCCACGGAGAAGGAGAGCCCACAGTCCTTGATAGCGGGCCACATGTTATCTTCAAAGCATGAGAAGAATATGTTTAGCCTGTCCAGAAGCAAGACATCAGTCTCTGCGATGTGGCTGTTTTTCCTTTTGTAGTCTGTAATTGTCTTCTCGTGGCTGAGCAGTTAAATTGCGATTCCAATTTATCTCTATACTGAAGTTTAGCTTGTTTGATTTTCTTGCAGAGTGAATAACTACACTGTTTATATTCTGGCATATTACCAGTCACCTTGCCATGGTAAAATGCGGTATTTTTGCGCTTTCAGTTTCGAGCAAATGCTACCATCTATCCACGGTTTCTGGTTAGGGTAGGTTTTAATAGTCACAGTGGGTACAACATCTCCTATACACTTCCTTATGAACTCAGTCACCGTATCCATGTATGTGTCTAGATTATTTTCCCATGCTACCCAGAACATATCCCAGTCCTCGTGATCAAAACAATCCTTTTGGGTCGGCCTCTGGAATATGTTAAATTGCTCTGGAGAGAGTGAACAAAGGATCTGCTCCAGGGAAGTCGTATTCCTGGTCATAATGCTGATATTTCTGGTGAGTTACCACCACTCTAATATCCAATAGTTCTTCCCGGCTGTATGAAATGACACAAAACATTTCCTGAACTAACAATGTAAAAAGAGTACATAAAAAAACAAACTACTGCAAAGTTTTCTAAGAGCTAGTCGTGATGCAGCCATCTCCGTTAGCACCATATTTAACGTCCTCCGAAGAGGGGGGAGGTTAATAAAAAAAAGAAAAGGCCGATTGATAGTGGCAAGATCAGTGGGTTTTTATTTTTCATTATAAACTGGGTGGTTCGAACTCTGAATGCTGATTGGCTGACAGCCGTGGTATTTCAGACCATATCCCACGGGTTTATATACATTTATTTCTACTGCTCTAATTACGTTTGTAACCAGTTTATAATAGCAACAAGGCCCCTCGGGGGTTTGTGGTATATGGCCAATATACCACGGCTAAGGGCTGTGTCCAGGCACTCCGCTTTGCGTTGTGCATAAGAACAGCCCTTAGCCGTGGTATATCGGCCATATAACACACACCCTTTTGCCTTATTGCTTAATTAGACAATGAGGCTAACCATATTGAAGGATACCAGACTTCTACAGCTACTGTACATGCCGTACAATGGATTAGTGCAAGCCCCACCCATGTAATGAAGGTAGGCCTTAAGTATGACATGCTCAGGAGAGAGATGTGTGCAGAAAGGAGGGGGTGTGCAGAAGAGGGTGTGCAGAAAGGAATATTGCTGCTTGAAATAAAGTTGCAATTTGTTTGCTTCAGTTCAAAATTAGCACCACAAGGTGTCAGCGCTAGCATTTGTTTTACTACATGTAAACAAACCAATAGCTTGCTCTCTTAATTAAAACCTCTTAAAGGATTGGATCCTTTTTTTACAAGTGCTCCCATAAGCTACAACCCAGTGGGCAGAGCTAGGCATTTTGCACTGGGACACGTATTTTTTTACAGTATAAATATATGGTAGAAAGCCTCTAATTTTACACTGGGTCCGCCATAGTTCTGTGTAACCTAGTTTTTTTTAACCTTTATTTAACTAGGCAAGTCAGTTAAGAACAAATTCTTATTTTCAGTTACGGCCTAGGAACAGTGGGTTAACTGCCTGTTCAGGGGCAGAACATCAAATTAGTACCTTGTCAGCTCTGGGATTTGAACTTGCAACCTTTTGGTTACTAGTCCAACACTCTAACCACTAGGCTACCCTGCCGCCCCATATATTTGAGACCAAAATAAGTAAATAGTAAATAAGTAAATAATGTGAAAAATAGGATGGTGCAAAAACATTTTTAAAAATGTGTAGTTTTGAGTGAATAACATAACATCTCACTTTTGTATGTGCAATAGGTTGTAAAAAATAAGCAACAATTTAAAGTGACCTTATGGTGAGAGCGAGAGATGTAATGATGAAGTGAGACGAGACGTTTAGATTATTATTTACATTCTTTATTTCAAGTTCTTTCTGTACACATACAATGGCTTGAAAAAACATCCCCAATATAAATTAAGAAAAATATCCAAAGGGGAATGTTAGAAAAATATCCAAAGGGGAATGTTAGAAAAATATCCAAAGAGGAATGTTAGTTGGTTGTCTACACGGTGAAAAAAATCCACATTTGGTTTTGTATTCACACACATCTATTTCCTGCTCTTATGCAATATTAACTTTTTATATCTTCAATGGTCTTAATAATAACTGAAAAGCCAGGCTGAAACTCTCCCCCAAAAGAGCCTTTATCAACGGGATCATATTGCCCCTTTCAGGTTAGAATGTGGTTTAAACATCAAGGATGCAAACTGTGGGTTAAACTGAGACCTGCATGGAATGACCCTGCATGTAAATCCATCTCTCGTGAGGTATTAGCTACAATATCTGCTGTACAGAAACTATTCCACAATGGATGGTACCACATACACATAGTTCTGCAGTAGACTCATGTTATAAAAACACCTGCTGCCAGTCAACATGCATGAGGACCTGCCTAATCTAATTTAGTCTGCCTGACCTCTGATCATGCAGGTAACATCAGTGGACCAATCCTCTATATGTTTTCAAGGGGGAAGGATAATGACAATTAAAAAAAAAAACATCTACAGAAATATAGACATTAAAAAAAAGCAGACAACATTTTTTTCAAAGCATGAGTAAAAACACTGTCCAAGCTCTGTCCCACTCCCAAAATAATATCACCCAGGAATACACTGGGCACATACGACAATGCTCATTCAGCTCTCCTCTCCTTCTTTCCTCTCTTCATGTACCAAGGACATGAATTCTTTGCCATTCAGCCTCATCTAGCCTTGGTATAGAATAGCTGATAACTAGCCTTAGGAAATCATTGGGGAAAGAAGTCACACTTCCAGTTTGCACAAATCTTTATTTGACTTGCTGTAATACAGAGATAAAGACCGTATTAAAGGCATACATTCAATCTAACAATGTCTTCATTGTGTCTTTATTGAAAATGAAACCAGTCTTCCTTTATTCCCCATTTCAACAAGGAAAGAGCAATACCAGTATGCCTGCCCCTCCAGCATCACTACTCTGGATGGTTCTGACTTAGTATATGTGGATAACTACAAATACCTAGGTGTCTGGTTAGACTGTAAACTCTCCTTTCAGACTCAAGGCATCAAGCATCTCCAATCCAAAATTAAATCTAGAATCGGCTTCCTATTTCGCAACAAAACATCCTTCACTCATGCTGCCAAACATACCCTCGAAAACTGACCATCCTACCGATCCTCGACTTTGGCGATGTCATTTACAAAATAGCCTCCAACACTCTACTCAACAAATTGGATGCAGTCTATCACATTGCCATCCGTTTTGTCACCCAAGCCCCAAATACTACCCACCACTGCGACCTGTACGCTCTCGTTGGCTGGCCCTCGCTTCATACTCGGCGCCAAACCCACTGGCTCCACTGGCTTCATCTACAAGTCTCTGCTTGGTAAAGCCCCGCTTTATCTCAGCTCACTGGTCACCATAGCACCGTAGCGCTCCAGCAGGTATATCTCACTAGTCACCCCCAAAGCCAATTCTTCCTTTGGCAACCTTTCCTTACAGTTATCTGCTGCCAATGACTGGAATTTCACGCCTAACCTGTGATCTGTGTAAGAGGACATATCTAGTGAGAAATTCTCAGTTGTAACCCATTAAGCTGTGGCTTTCAGCCCTCTATCAAAATAATGAAAACCATGAGCTTAAAAAGAGTTCATTAACAACGTTTGGGGTCTAAGATGTTGAGAAAACTAGCATTGAAGAGTCTGACATGGAATATAATGCCTAACACTAACCTGTGAATAATGTGTGTACTACCACAATATCTGACCTTCCCCCAATTCAGTAATGGTCTTCAGTGAGGGGCACAGCTGCATGTTTCTGTCCTCCATGACATACATAGAAGATCCTAAATCCATTTCATTAGATCAGAAGAGGATGGATCGACAGGGATTCATATTTATGGTTTACAACCAAAAGTATATTGTGTTCATTGTTTTCCCAGCCTTTATGTGATGGGATTAAGGACAGGTGTCACATGACGGATTAAACATGTTTGGAGAATTTGACTTATTTGACACATGCTATACATCCAGAGGAAAATGCAGTTTAAAGTAATTCACCTTTGGAAGAAAGTGTCCTATATCAGTCAGGTTTTCACTGCAATCCATTAGGGAATCACATAATGACTGTGGACTCTATGAATAAACCTGCTCTTCAACATGTTTGGCTTGGAGTCTTGCATCGGCAGTTATCTAGCTGCTGTGGTGATGACAGTAATACTGGAGGAGGTCCTTGGTAAACAGGATAGATTTAGTATTTTGTCAGGCCTTATTTTTTCAATTTGCCAATGTCCCCCTTTCTGAGAATATAGAGACACCAACAAAAGGTTGGTTTAACCTCACAAAGCAATCATCTATGAAGGAACAATATATTTTCTCATGCTATTTTAACTATCAGGGATTCAGTCTTAGTTTCATAAAATTGGTTTAATTTAATCAGGTATTTTTTCATACAGTATATGAACTGTTCCCACACACAGACATATACTTGTATATATGGTTTATGAGGTCAATCAGTTTATAACATGGTTTATGGGGACCCACCCTTCCCATGGTCCTATTGATGAAATACATTTTTTTATGTAAAATATACATCGGACTTCAGATTTGTTCATAGGATCATATTGGAATAATACGCTTGTAAATACACACACACTTCACATTTTAGTAATTTAGCAGACACTTATCTAGAGTGACTTACAGGAGCAATTAGGGTTAAGTGCCTTGCTCAAGGGCCCAATGACAGATTTTTCACCTAGTCGGCTTGGGGATTCAAACCAAGAACCTTTCAGTTACTGGCCCGATGGTCTAAACCGCTAAGGTTTCTCCAGACCCAGATTTGATATCATTCTCCTCGCTTTTACTCTTGAGGAGGGCTGGATGGAGGGCAACTTCAACCTGAAAAACAAAACACATTTCCCACACACACGCCTAGGTTGTAAAAACGCAGTTAACACAACAGTTGTTTGGCACAAAATATTTACACAACCATTGTGTCAAATGCTTTGTTCATCAGTTTTACAATCTGAGTGTGTATGGTGGCCATTAAGGGGAAAAAGACACTGAGTATTCAAGCTGTAATTTCAATAAGATTGAGATTTGTAAAGTCATATATTGGTTGGTGGTGACATATGACTTACTTTTCTTTTAGCCCCTTGGAGCATAGGGCTTCAACAGCATTGAGTAAGGGTTCAGCCCACATGGTCCTGGAGACACGTGATGCATGCTGCCCCACCACGACAGCCAGCCTGGTCTCATAGACTAGACGTAACATAGTAAATGTAAATCCGGGACGCTCCAATTAGTATTATATGTTATGTTTGGTATGGTTACATAAGACAGATGGTAACTTATGACCAAAACAAAACAAGGGTGGTTGGTCAGGGTAGATAGGTGGGCATATAATGCTAACTTCTCTCTCTCTCAATCACTTTCAATTTGAGGATCGATATTTATTTTTTTAAAGTTGTCTAAAAAATTATTGAGATTGTGATTTTTTTTCTGAAAGGGTCGTGAGGGAGATAAAGAACAGAAGACGTAAAAATAGACTTGTGGTTGATAATTATTCCATTTCTAAAAAAAATCCAAAAAGATTGTGCTTTCGTGATCAGTATTACGTTTTACAGAGAGTTAAAAACCGCAATGCTGACAAATTGCACTCAGTGCTTTGAGCAGCGCTCTCCATAGACAGACTGGGGAGAGCAGAGTGCCGACCACCCTAATAAAGCCAAGGTTAGCGGAGTAAAAGTTTGAGTAAAACGCCACTCACCTTGATTCTTTCAGCGCTTGCCACAGTCTTCCCTGCTACCACTTCAGTCACGGCGATCTGCCGCTGCTGTGGGCACTGTTCTGACATTCTCATATGCTTTTCTGTGTATTGTCGACTTTCTCTAGTTTCCAAAAAAATTGAAATTGTTTTGCACGATCGTTAGCTGTTATTTTAGTTGGCAAATTATATTGATTTCTGTTAATTGTATTGGTCAAAATTGAGGGCTCTAGCATAATATGCCCTGATTGGTTGATTTTGCATTGAATTATGAGATCGCAGAATCCTGGAGGGACTGATTAATAGGCTAGGTTGTAGCAACCTGATGTAGCAAGCTGATGGGTATAGGGAAAATTTGAGTATCATGTGGTAGCCTAAATCTATCGATGTTACATTGAGCTGGGTGAATGGAATATGCATGGCAGTCATCCAATATGCTGTAATAGAAATACAAATAACGCTTATAGAAATAAAAAAAATCTTAAACGGCACCGACCGCAACTGAGTGGAACCGCCAACCGGATGCTTCACATTTATACATCCAGTGAAATATCTGGCTCATTGTTCTGTTTGTAGTAGCTATATATCTAACTATCTCTCTGTACCCATTTCTGATGATCCATTGATCTCATCTATGATGTCTTGATGGCTGGTGTCGGCAGCTACATGCACATATTTATTTAACAAATTGTTAGGACCAATGAGAGTAGAGCTACTGAATTCGGATATCATATACACATGTCAATATATGGCATTGCGTTGGCAGCCATATTGGACTTTATGTCCATTCCTGGAACCGGGGCCACATTCCTCACTAGCGCGGGCGGCAGTATCCTACTCGAGGGTATTCTTTCAAAGTGTATGTCAGATACTGAGTGTTGATAAATAATCATTAGAAATAATATATTTTCCTATTTTCTACTGTGTGTATGTTATTCATAATTCATTAATTAATTATGTGGTTGCTAGCTACATTCATAAAAACATTGAAAAAAAAAATGTCAACATATTTTCGCGGACCACCTGCAGTACCTCTAGGGGTCCTCGGACCACAGGTTGAATAGTATTGGCTGGCTGAAACCAATCACAGTATATGAAGGCTGAAACTAGTCGACCCTCCTGCCGTTAGGTGTTTCTGCATGTTCATTGGAATAAGTCGTTCCCAAAAAGGAGTTGTTGAATCTTGTCCATAAAGGATATTGCACATATCACTTCCTTCTTTTTCATCCTCTATTCTAGCTGCCACCCGGAACATATTGTACGGTTGCACAGATACATCGGCTGCGATTAGTTTTTATTCATTTGCGGAAACGTACTGTTTCAATCCTCTGCCAAGCATTTTATTGCGTATTGTTCAGAACGAACGAAAGCACAGGACACCAGCGGGAATTATAGATACATTATGGCGACATCAAAGGATTGTTTTCAAAGTAAGTGTACGCCGCCCCATAATAATTTGATTTTCATGTAAATGTTGGCTACTTTGTGAAATCCATAGACATTAAACCAGGTGCAACAGCCTAGAAAAACTTTAAACCGCAATATGGTTTACCTTATAGTGAAAAATGTATTTGCATGCTTGTTTTCTTATGCCTGTGTGTCTGTGTCTACTTTGTGCTCCAATATGTGTGTGCCGACTTTGCGTTGATGCGCGTGCGTGTGCTTGCGTCACCTAACAATGTCCCTCTGTTTCTCAACGTTCCTTTTTCAAACTGCTGTTTTCTCTCGACAGCTATCCACACGATGCACAAGGAAGCACTGCTGGCCCATAGAAAGCAGAAGTCAGAGGACACATCAACCCTTCTTGGAGGCCAGTTGCCAAATAAAGTTGTGCATGATAATAATTACATTCAGCTCATGACTACTGGTCCTGATGTGTCAGAAAAACAGATGCAAGAGAAACCACAGTCATTTCAACATGCCATTCTAATTGCATTGCCTGAAGATAGACACCAGCCAAAACCTGTTATAGTGGTTGGTCCAGCTGGAGTTGGCAGAACCACTGCCCTGGAGAAGCTAATAGTGGACTGGGCCACTGGCAAACATCTCCAGCACTTTTCCTGTGTCTTCCATTTCACGTTCAGGGATCTGAATGCCCATAAAGGGGTGCTGTCTCTGCAGGCATTGCTGCTTCAGTGTTACAGTCACCTTTCCCCTGAGTCCCTGGCTCTAGTCCTGCAGAATCCAAAGTCTCTGCTGTTTCTGTTTGATGGGCTGGATCAGTACCAGCACAGCCTGGAACCCCCCACATCCCTGACCCTCTGCTCGGACCCTCAGCAGCCAGCCTCAGTCTCTATGCTAGTGGCCAGCCTGGTGCATGGACCTCTGCTGAAAGGGGCAGCCATACTGCTGACCTCAAGGCCTACCGCAGCCAGTCTTGAGTCTCTAGACGGCTACCGCGTTGAGCTGTTGGGGTTTCTGAAACCCCAGAGGAAGGCCTATTGTGAAAGGTTCTTCTCTGATCCAATTGTAGCCAGTCAAGCGTTTGAGAACATAGAAAGGACAATGGGGTTCTATGATTTCTGCACCTCTCCTAGATTCTGCTGGACGACTTGTTCAATTTACAAGTCTCTAATGGAGACTGGAGAGATTCTTCCTGAGACACTAACCCAGGTGTTTGTTTATATCACCGTCCACCTTATTCGGGCACTGTCATTGGACACGACCAATGCCAGAGACCTGGTGACCTCCCTGGGTAGAATGGCTTCCCATTGCTGTCTCGGCCCGGATTCAAACTGCTCCAAAGAAGAAATGGCCTCCACTGATGTACAACAGTTCCTAACAACTCCAACATCACTGAAAGATTTCCTGCACGTTGATGGTGACCTGGAATCGGACAACTGCATTTTCTCCTTCCACACCCAGAAGATCCAAGAGTTTTTCTTGGCTGCATCCTTCTACTTAGACGAGTCAGAAGCAGTGAGTGTGGAAGAGATGTTGGAGAACCATGAGGGTTGTGTAGAGTTTCTCGACCTTTACCTGGCAGGGCTTTGTGAGCCCTCTCAGAGGAAGCCTCTGGAATCTGAACTGGGAGAGTTCAACATTGACCACATCATGGACTTCAGCAGCTGGTTTAAAAGCACCTCTCGGAAGGCACTGGAGAGCTATCACACAGACAGACACCTCCATTACTTTCATCTGCTCCATCAACGTCAGAATGAGAAGCTGGTGAAGGAGATCATCATTCCGTCTGCCCGTGGCATCAGCTATGGAGTTCTGGGTGTACATGACTGTGTGTCTCTCAGCTACATAGTGACATGTCTGGGGGAATGGGATCAGCTGAATCTGTACAGCAGCAAGGATTTAACTGAGCAAAAAGCCAACCTTTTGGTTCCTGCCATACGTCTCTCTCATAAAATAATGTGAGTAATTGAGGAAACAGAAAATCAATGTGATTTGTTGTCTAGTATTTTGCTGCTAGTAAGTGTGACCCAATTTAGTTTGGTAAATGATATGGTACAGTGGCAATCAATACCTCTCGTCTGCAACTAGAAAGTAAAACAGAAACCTAAAGCATGTTTTTCCAATCCTACCACTGTGGGACCACATACATACAAATAATCAAACAAATTATGTATCTACTGTAACGACCCTGGTTTAAAAGTGTGGATCGCAATACTACTATTCTACAGCTATACATATTACTGCCTGGTATGGCAACAGCTTGGCCTCCGACCGCAAGTCACTACAGAGGGTAGTGCGTACGGCCCAGTACATCACTGGGGCCAAACTTCCCGCCTTCCAGGACCTCTACACCAGGCGATGTCAGAGGAAGGCCCTAAAAATTGTCAAAGACTCCAACCACCCTAGTCATAGACTGCTCTCTCTGCTACCGCACGGCATGCGTTACCGGAGTGCTAAGTCTAGGTCCAAAAGACTTCTTAACAGCTTCTACCCCGAGCCATAAGACTCCTGAACGGCTAATCAAATGGCTACCCAGACTATTTGCACCCCCCCCCCCCCTCTCTTTTACGCTGCTGCTACTCTGTTTATTATCAATGCATAGTCACTTTAACTCTACCTACATGTACATATTACCTCAATTACCTTGATTAACCAGTGCCCCCACACATTGACTCTGTACCGGTGCCCCCTGTATATAGCCTCGCTATTGTTATTTTACTACTGCTCTGTAATGATTTGTTACTTTTATTTTACTTTTTTTTACTTAACACATATTTTTTTCTTAACTGCATTGTTGGGCTTATATTAAGGGCTTGTAAAGTAAGCATTTCACTGTAAGGTCTACTACACCTGTTGTATTCGGTGCATGTAGGGGTTCCCGAGTGGCGCAGCAGTCTCGGGCACTGCATGTTAGTTCTAGAGGTATCACTACAGACCCTGGTTCGATCCCAGGCTGTATCACAACCGGCCATGATCGGGAATCCCTCAGGGGCTCAGCATTGCCTGGGTTAGGGGAGGGTTTGGCTGGGGTCATTGTAAAATAAGAATTTGTTCTTAACTGACTTGCCTAGTCAAGTAATGGTAAAATAAATCAAAATGATCTCAACCAGCTTCATGGTAGAATGGAATGGAATGCATTTCAATTAACAGGTGTGCCTTGTTAAGAGTTAATGTGGAATTTCTTTCCTTAATGCTTTTGAGCCAATCAGTTGTGTTGTGACAAGGTAGGGTGGTATACAGAAGATGGCCCTATTTGGTAAAAAAAAAACGTCCATATTACTTGAATCATATTACTTTTTCATATTACATCATTACTTTAAGACGTGAAGGTCAGTCAATCTGTACATTTCAAGAACCATCAAGCAGTTGCAAAAACCATCAAGCTCTATGATGAAACTGTCTCTCATGAGGACCGCCACAGGAAAGGAAGACCCAGAGTTACGTCTGCTGCAGAGGATATGTTCATTAGAGTTAACTACACCTCAGATTGCAGCCCAAATAAATGCATCACAGAGTTCAAGTAACAGACACATCTCAACATCAACTGTTCAGAGGAGACTGCGTGAATCAAATCAAATGGTATTTGTCACATGCGCCAAATACAACAGGTGTAGATCTTACAGTGAAATTCTTACTTACAAGCCCTTAACCAATGATGCAGTTCTAAGAAAATACCTAAAAAATTCAAATTAAGAAAAAAGTAAGCGATTAAAAAAAACAAATGATTAAGAGCAGCAGTGAATAACAATAGCAGGGCTCAATACAGGGGGCACCGGTGTCGAGGTAATTGAGATAATTATGTACATGCAGGTAGGGTTGTTAAAGTGGCTATGCATAGATATTAACAGAGAGTAGTAGCAGTGTGTGGGGGGGTGCAAATAGTCTGGGTAGCCATTTGATTAGTTGTTCTGGAGTCTTATGGCTTGGGGATAAAAGCTGTTGAGAAGACTCTTGGACTTAGACTTGGCACTCCGGTATTGCTTGCCGTGCAGTAGCAGAGAGAACAGTCTAGAACTAGGGTGGCTGGAGTCTTTGACGATTTTTAGGACCTTCCTCTGACACTGCCTGGTATAAAGGTCCTGCATGGCAGGAAGCTTGTCCCCGGTGATGTACTGGGCCATACGCACTACCCTCTGTAGTACCTTGCGGTCAGAGGCCGAGCAGTTGCCATACCAGGCAGTGATGCAACCTGTCAGGATGCTCTCGATGGTGCAGCTATAAAATCTTTTGAAGATCTGAGGACCCATGCCAACTCTTTTCAGTCTCCTGAGGGGAAATAGGTTTTGAATCAGACCTTTATGGTCGAATTGCTGCAAAGAAACCACAACCGGCTGTGATTGGGAGTCCCATAGGGCGGCGCACAATTGGCCCAACGTCATCCGGGGTAGGCCGTCCATTATAAATAAGAATTTGTTCTTAACTGACTTCCCTAGTTAAATAAAGGTTAAACAAATAAAACATGTGACAATTAAAATATGATTTGATTTTCTGTCGCGAACAAATGATCTGTAATTACTGTTCCTTTTCAGATAGTGGAAAGAGACATATTACAGTATGATTTACTGTATGCATGGTATGTAGGTTACATTGTATAAATTAATTCCAAAACATTTACCTAACAAAAATGTTACATTTTGTACAATTTTAACAGTTCTTTAAAGGGGAAATTTGCAGTTGCTACATTTATTTTAGGACTTATAAGTTAATGATATATACCCGTTGATTCTTGGAAGAATATAAATGCCTCATGATTTTAGTACAACTGTCTTACCCCATCAGAACCCCAAATATAAGCTTATTTTACTCCCATGTTTGTAAACAACAATTGGAAACAAACACTAGACTCAACATGGTTAAAACTATCATTTTGATATCATGGATGGTCAGTCCTTGTATCCATAGCCCTGTCTATGAATTTGAGTGGTTACATTTCTCCAGCCCCATTTCTCAGCTTTTTCCCAACACTGGTGGGGTGGCTGCTTTGTTATTCTTTCAACTGCAGATTTTCCCTTTAAAACATCACCAGAGCTGCATACACACGCACATCTTTTCATCTGTTTTGTCCACAGCCTGGTTCAGAGCTCTCTTAGTGCTGGGGCTCTCGCTCATCTGGCCTCGGCCCTCAGCCAGGGAAGGACCACAGAGCTGGATATGTCCTACAACCCCATGGGTGACACAGGCTTCAAAGTTCTTTGCACAGGACTTGGGGACTGCAACATACAAACATTAAAGTGAGTTCCATCTTACTTCACAGAATATGACATTTACAGTGTTTGCATCATGCCATTCAAATGTAATGCACAATCTAATATTGATGGCAGTGTTACAGTAAATTACGATTTCAAAATGTTCTCGACTTCAATAGATTATTGAAGATGAGGTCCCATACTACTCGTACACGGAATATAAAGCATTTAAATCATATGACACCATAAACTTAATTATAACACTATTATAATTTCCTTATAACAGGGTTATATTGACATTTGGCGCATGCTATTGAATTACATAATAGTAAAGTCACTTGGTCTGTTTGTTGTATCTAAATGGATGATGATTGGTTTCTGTAGACTTCCAGTGTGCGGGTTAACAGAGGCTTGCTGTGGGGACCTGGTGGCAGTACTGACCTCAGAGAAATCACATCTCCGCGTGTTGGAGCTGAGGGGGAATCCTTTCCATGACCAGGGGCTCAGGAAGCTGAGCCATGCACTGGGAAGCCCTCATTGCAAACTGCAGGAGCTTCAGTACGTACTCTAGCAAAGATATTGTATTGGTATCATTTTGGAAGAAGAATACATCTATGATTGACAGTTCAAATACCATTATTAGCCTGTAATTAGTTGACTTTGTGAAGGTTACCAAGGTGTGAGTTGACGGGGGGGTCCATGGAGGCCTTGTCAACTGCACTGTGCGTTGGCCAATCAGAGCTGCGAATACTGAACCTGGCACAGAACTGCCTCACCGACCAGGGGGTGGATTGGCTGGCCAAGGCACTCCAATATCCCCACTGCCAACTGCAAAGCCTGATGTAAGGACCAGATAGATAATGGATGCTGTTATTATAGTTATATCTCACTCAAGTCTCTAGGACATAAAAAACAACACATTGCTCAGATATGGAGATGTGTGATATGACATGGAGTATCTCTCCTGATTCCCTCTCTGCTCTATCCCTTGCCAGATTGTTTGATAATGAGTTGACAGCTGCGTGTTGTGCTGGTGTGGCTGAGGCCTTGCAGTCAGAAGGCTGTAGGCTGACTGAGCTGGATCTGTCTGTGAATGCGTTGGGCCAGGAGGGGGCACTGCAGCTGTGTAAGGCCCTCAACAAGCCTGGACACCCACTGGAGACACTGCGGTACTACAGTCCACAGAATACTTATGTATTGAGTGTATTATCTGTTGTAGTCTGGGGACCCCCTTGGAAACGAGACGATTCATGCCTTTGTATCAGAACCAATTAGGGTTTTCTGTTGCAGCTTGGTCCGCTGTGAGTTGACTCCCCTGGTCTTCAAGGAGTTGGGTATTTTGCTGAGCAGTGGGACCTCTGGACTGAGAACACTGTCTGTGGGCCTGAACAAAATAGGAGACGAAGGAGCCAAACACCTCTGGGTCGCACTGGGAGACAAACGGTGCAGTCTGGAGCACCTGGAGTAAGTGAACAGACAGTGTGTGTCGCCAGACCGGTTTTGCTTTGCTGCGGATCAGTGTAACACTTGAATCCTCATATGTCACATCAAAGATTTAGAGGTATATACCAAGGCTTAAGTCCTTGACAAAACTTAGATAATGGTGTGTGTGTTACAGTGTTGAGATGATCCAGCTGACGGATGCCTGTGTTGGAGACCTGAGTGTGGCGGTGAGGGCCAGTGGCTCCCTGAAGAGCCTGGTCCTGAAGAACAACCATCTGACTGACACCTCAGTCCCAGCCCTGGTCCAAGTCATGCAGGATAGTCGCACCATGCACAAGATGAAGTGAGTGAGCAAAGTAGTGGTAGACTCCACTGATACATTGTAGTAGTATTGATGGTTCTCTATACAATAGTATTCATGTTTTAGTGTTCAGTGAGATTTATATTTTGATAGGACCACACCAGAGGCTAGTGAGTGGAGCTTTAGGAGGACAGGCTCATTGTAATGGCTGGAATAAATGTTAGTCAAACATGTGGTTTCCATATGTTTGCTGTGTTCGATACGTTCCAAAGAAATCCATTCCAGCCATTACAATGAGCCCGACCTCCTATAGCTCCTTTTACAACCTCCTCTGTACCACACGCAAAAGACACGTTGTTTCGTAATCCCTACTGCTGTTGTGAAATTTGTGCTATCACAATTTGTCATGTGAAAAGTGTAAGGGTTCTTCTGACATTTGCCTTCGTCTCTTTCAGTCTGCAGTATAACGACTTCAGTGAAGACATGTTTGAGATGATGGACCAGTGTGCAAAAATCAAATACTAAACAAAAATTACATTTGAAAAATGTCACCACCAAAAAACTTGACTAAAATATCACCGGTTTGAATAAAAACCAATCCATTGACAGTATTTGTTTGATCCCTCCATTCTTTCTACTAGTATAGAGTTACATGACAATGGGCTTCAAACAGCCATGGGCTGAACGGTGTCTGTTAGTGAACACATTCATGATGTTACTTGAGTGCCATTGCTAAAGTTTTGGTTGTCAAAAGATGTTAACTAATGATTTGGTTCAAATAAAGGTTTTTAATGAGAAAAATACAGATAATTTCTACTTTATTTTTTCCCCTCAGATGAGGGGAGGCAGCATATTCAGTAAGGCACACATCTTACAACCATTAAAATATCACCGGTTTCATCTATAAAGCTGTCTCCAAGTAAAAAAAGTGAGTTATCAAAACGACATTGTAGAAATGAAGAAGCAGTACTTGACCGGTAAAACTTTATGAAAACTTTCCTCCCCTATTTCTACTATAAGCAAAGGCAAAGTTGTAAACTTGATACAAAGAAACACACAGTGATAAATAGGATGTCCTCAAGGCAGCAAACATTGTCAATTTTATCATCGTCTTCACAACCCACACCAGTCCTGAGAGGGTTTGTTTTTCTGAAAGTGAAAGAAGAGTTGAAGTTCAGTTAAACAGAGCTGGGACCCATTTAAGTGGCACACAGCAGAGGGGACCCATTTAAGTGGCACACAGCAGAGGGGATCCATTTCAGAGACCTCCGTGTCCAGTTCATAATCACCTCTCCCTGTGTTCAGTGGTCTTTTGTTCCACCTTTGGCGAAGCCATTGGTCCCGTTCTCTTTTTTTGGTGATTGCTCGCTACCGTTGGGATGGGACTTGTTCCTGCTCTTGACATTGGCGTCCGTCTCCTCTTCTGAGCTGCTCTCGATGTCACTGCGGTCATCCTTCGCCACCTTTTAAAAAGGGACAGTAACAGTAACAATGAATAGTCTGCAAAGGAATCATATCATACAAGGAATCAGATCTACGTATTACTGTTTGTCCTCCCTAAACCTAAACAGGTGGTCTGTGTAAAAGGACAAATGTTTAGATATTGGCAATGTTTATTTTTTAGGTCTACAACGTGAGCATATTACACAAACTATCACTGTTGCTACCATAGGTTCACTATTATTCAGACGGAGTAAAGTTAAACACACCTTGCCCTTGAATATGGCTTTGATGGCGATTCTAGCAATGAGGTAGAACCAGAAGACATGAAGAGACTGCAGGACCAGAAGCAGGCCGTTCAACAGCCACCAGGACCTGTACGGACCGACAATCTCCCAGCTCTCCACCAGCACACTGTATATGATCCTTCAACACACACAACCAAGCACACGCGTTACCAGGGCACTGTCACAAGGAGACGCCAAAGAGCCAAATCCTTTTATAGAAATCAAATTAATTATACATCTATCCTATAGTGCTGAGGACAGAATGGCTGGAGTTAGATAACGCAGCTCTGTGCCTTGTTGCATAATTCAATATGTACCCCCCTTACCAAAAGGGATAGATGACAAGTCGCGTGATGAAGAAGACGATGCTGAATACTACAAAGCCGGTGTCACAAATCCGCTGGTACTTTGCATAATTGGCCAACTTGGCCAACTTGGGGGGGGAAGGAAATGAATAGACACATGAGTACAGATAGCAAACCAGCAAACATGTTTAATTCTCCGTCAATGACACCTCTCGCTGTACCTTGGTAAACAGTCAGATTCCAGTTAAACAGGTATTAACTAAGTGCAGCAGTAGTGCACACAGCTGTTCAAACACAGAGTAAACACACGCCAGGGTGAAACCCCATACTCACACCCACAGACCATAAATAATATTTCAGTTGTGTGTGGAACCACCTCAGCCCGTAAAAAGACAGCTCTACACATACAGTATAGCATAGGCCAAAGCCAAATATTTAGAAAAGAAAATACCTTTTTAAATATTGTTCTAATTCTAGACATTCAGTTACATAGCATTGTTTAAATATTCCCCATGCAATGTTAATGAGGTGCTAACATGGCTGCCACAGAAGGTTGAAGTGTCATGTAAGTACATCAAAATGCAGAAACCGCATTGGCCAACTCTCTAAATACATGGCTCTGGTATAGGCACTTGACATTTTATCTACCTCCAGCACGATGTCGGAGGCATCATGGACACACATGACCATAGTGCCTATTCGCAGCATGTTGTTACAGTAGGAGAAGGTGATGAGAGTTATGGTGGCCAGGTGATGGACAAACATGATGAGGAAATCCTGTCAGAGGACAAAGGTAAACAAAGAAATAGAGGGATAGATAGAGGTAGACAAGGGGGGAGAGAGGGGGAGGGGGAAATATTTACACACATGCCATTTCATTCCAATAAAACGCATAGAATTACTGAGTGAGTGGAACCAAGGTCACAACAACCTGGTCTATTAAACCATCCCAACAAGTTCATTGACCTGACAATGTCGTCACCAGCTTTTGAAAAGGCTACATCTGCTTGGCAATGAGAATTCTTCCACACATGATTAATGATCTCCTAGAAACTTCACCAGATACTTTTAGTTATATATTAAACTAGATCGCATGTACTGAGTATATTTTCTTAACTTGAAAGGACTTATGATTTTGCAATGTGTTGTCTTCATTGCTCCTGCTTAAGGATCTTTGCATTTGTAATGATGTACAAAGATGCTAGGGTCAAACATAAGAGTATTGGAAAACTTTACAACATGCAAAACTTGCGAAGTGATACAAATAAAAAAAATCTTCCTTTCCCCTTGACCCACTACCAGAGAACAACACAGTGCTAATGTAATTCTACCTCTTCCAGCAGCACCCATGTGACAATGGATTAGGTCTACTTCTCAGTAGGATTGGACTCTGGGCTAGTGCTTCATACATCAACTCCTGTCCCAAACTATGCCTCTATAGAAACTCACTGCTGCGTCTAACCTGTTAATCAGAGTTCACACAGTATCGTAGGCCTTCTAATACAAAACAATAATTACCTTGCTAACCTAGAGTGAGACGAAAGTGTCTCTGAAATGAAGTAACAAAAACAGGACATACTGGTAACAATTCTTGCTAAACGACCAAAGACTTTCCAGAAAATCAAGTGGATTTAAATGGCTTGCATACCAGCTACAATAGATTGGCCAATTAGCATGAATGAAAGCCACTGACTGAAGTGGTGGTAGGATTAGTGTTTTTGAGAGTGGGGAGCACAACAGCTGCAGTTTCAATGTCCACCTACCCCACTACAAGTCCACCCACCGTGCCCCTCCAAACCAGTCACCTGGCTCACCTTCCTTTTGATGTCTGTAAACTGGGAGAACATGAGGGACCAGTAGAAGGCCAGCTCGGCTACATAGTAGTTGTACTGGCCAGGACTCAGCGTCTGTGGAAGCAAGGAAGAACAATAACACGGTATCCTTAGCAAAAGTGGGCCATATTGAGAACATGAACAACCCCTAGGGTTAAGAATTGAATCTTCATCTGTTGACTATTTAGATGAATGATCATGGTATATAGGTACTTGGTATGTAGATCCTTCACCTGAAATGGGTAGTTGTACCAGCATTGCCGTGTGTCCCACATCCAAGGAGACTAGAGGAGGACATGCACATGTCAAAGATAATCAAAGAGGATAACAATGCTTATCAATAGGACTTCCTCTTGAAAGCGATCTGCATAGTCAGCATGTTATTCTTATTGTTACTTTCTTTCCTATAGTAACAACAATTTTAAAAGGGCTCCTTTCAATTTAAAGTGTGTTTGAATTATATTAAAGTTATTTAGTGTAGTGCAGTAGAAGTCAATTCAACTCACCACCCACAGATAGCGAATTGCATAGGTAAATATACCGGTATAAAATGTCAACCTCCACCTATGATGCAAAACAAACAGCAAAGGAAACATAAAGAAAAGAAACAGAACAGAACAGCAATGCTGAAGCTAGTGCATCTAGATTGATTAAGACTTTTCAGAACCTACATGCTCTCGCAGAACTTTGTGAGTGTACTGGGCTTGTCCTGGTTCCTCCGGAGTCGGAACCATCTCTGGACTTTCCGTACATCCCAGTCCAGCTGCTTAGAGAGCCCCTCGACCCGCCGCGATTCTGGACTCTGAGGAAAAGGCGCAGGAGACACAGAGACACTGCTTTAGACACAGAGACACAGAGACACTACATTGCTGCCCTGCTAAACAAGTCAAAGGAAAGTTGGCTACAGACAAAACAGACTGGCATCTAACAGAGCTAATTGGCTTTGGACAGTAACCAACAAATTCTGATCACACTTTCCCCAGTAGCAAGTAAAAATCAAGTTCACCAGCGTGGAATACATCTACGATAGGTTGGATTTTTATAATTTCCACTTATTTATTTTTTTACTTCCACTAATCCACTTGCATTTACAGAACATCCCGTTAATTTACATGTGGTGAATTGCTTTTACATGGTGAGCAATAACATAAGAAACATTTCAGGTCACAATGCTGCATTTGCCCACCCAGTAGCAGTGTATGAGACCAATGCATTAAGTACCGTTGTGGATGTAAACACCCTCTCCAGGACAGCGTTGGGCTGGGCTCGTCGGCTCTCTCCAGCCTGAATCTGAAGTATGTTGGCACAGGGCTTGGCTACTAGCCTAAACACACACACAGCACCAGAGAGAGAGAGCAATATTAAACATGGACACAGGGTTGGCTCTATAGTACCAACAGTTCTCCAGAAACCTCAGCAGAGAAGATCATGGCTTTCACCAGGGGCCTATTCCACAAACAGACACGGCGCCTTCACAGTTTACCCACAAATGTATTTTATGTGCAGTGGGTGTGTGTGTGTAAGAGAAAAGCAGTTAGAATGAGAAAGGGATGTGGAGGAAATAGACAGTCAGAGAGAGACTATGAGGAGGAATGTAGCACTAACTCTAAACAGAGGAGGCTGATGAGCTGTCATGTGAGAGGGCAGTGGGTCAGGAGGAGAAAGCTCCTAGCTGAGAGTGAGACCGACACTAACCAGCAAACTGAGGTCTATCACAAGACCTCCCCGACCTCAGTGTACTGCCTCTTTGACCCATTCAAACAACATTCACTTCCTTCCTATCACACAATCCAATGTACTACCTAGGCCTAAACATATGCCCAGCTAACATTTCAGAAAGCATCTGTTCAGGAGAGGCCTTGCTATGCAGAGAATTCAAATTACCTATTTGGATAAGCAGACAGCCAGCATCCAATTCTACTGCGGTGCACAGAAGAGAACACCAGTAGTGCATATCATCAATAATCTTGTTTTTCCCAATCCTTCACCCTCATTTACAATAATCTGGAATCAGATGGATAATTAATATAAAGCAGATGGGGCAGTAGGTAGCCTAGTGGTTAGAGCTTTGGGCCAGTAACCAAAAGGTTGCTAGATTGAATCCCCCAGCTGACAAGGTAAACATCTATCTTTCTGCCCCTGAACAAGGCAGTTCACACTGTTCTTATGAATTTGTAATTAACTCACTTGCCTAGTTAAATCAAGTTTAAATAAAATACAAATATGGAGAGACACATCGACTGTTGACTTTTACCAGTTCCGTTGCTTATTTCACATCAAAACAGTCAAAAGGGACACAAAGATAAGGACTTTGAAAGAAAAGGACACAGAGAGAAGAGACATTTTAGACGTTAGAGATGCACACAATATAATCCAAATGGCCATGTCACTTGCAGCAGTCAATTTGCGTGAACTTCGTCCCTCTACAAAGATTAGCATCAGTGCAGCTGACCAAATTACTCACGAGATTGTATTTATTGGTTACTTACTCAAAGCCTGGTTACTAAGTGACTCTATGACGTTTAATATAGCACAGGTCAATGAAGCCAGAAGGGTTACTGTTTCTCTCACACCAGTGGCACATTTTTCCCCCCCTAAATTAGGCTACCCTTCAGGTTAAACAAGACACCTATGATCCAAACGTATACTCAATGGCTATTCGTAGCCTACTTTTGGCCTACACACAGTAGCATACTAATAGTATTATCCACAATAGTGTTTGTGTCAATAGTCTAAATGATATAGACTAGAGTAGTGTTGGGGACCTATCATCAGAAAACAATGCCTCCTTTTTGGCCTATCATGGCCCAAGGGCAGTTCGCTAATTAGTTCCTGGCTGGCACTTACTAAACGCGCGCACACAAACTACACACACAATCAGTTTAGCCAAGGACTTGGTCTTGGTTTATACCGCTAAATCTTTGACACATCAAATGCGGAAATCTTTTGTTTACAAAGACAAGTCAATACACGTTACTTTGTTACATAGCCTACCTCTCAAATAACACCCTGACAGCCAACACGCCAAAAGCAAGCGGTAAGCATGAGAGTAGCTGGTCAGCTCTGGGGTACTCCTCTCCTGGTGGTGGGTGCTCGAGTTCCGCCCAAGTAACATTCGGTGGAAGCCAGAAACTCTCACTCCAAAACCAAGCTGAGAGCGAATTCATTTTGTGGTGATTCCGGTCCTTCTCAGAACAAAAAAAAACAATATGCTGTGCGAGGGAGAATCCACCTGTTTCAGGCACTACTTTGGTAGACTTCCCATAAGTGTGTGGAGCTAGAGAGTCTGCTACTCCTGGATAAATTGAGGAAGTAGGCTAGGTGCGCGGTGTCACCTCCTTCTTCCCCAGCACCATCAGCTCACTGGCATTTTTGGAAACTCTCATTCCCATGAGACCGCGTAGTCACGACGATACATTACAGGTAACGCCCATAACTGGCAACGCCCACGATGTGTCAGAGTTTCAAGCATCCCTTTGTGTGTCATGAATTGCATAATAACTAGCTTACGCAAAACTAAAAACAATAATGTTAGCAATAATAAAAATACAAAATATGGAGAGAGGCTGCATAACTTTGGGTGTTTTCACATATAATCCACAACAAAATAACCGATCTCAGTCCCCTTTAAAGAGAACTCGGGTAAAAAGAACAATAACTCAGTTATCTTTGTACTCACACAGCATTTGCCTTTGAATAAGGACTCAACTCTTGCCAGTTCACTTCACATATTTGTGGTCCCAGTCCTATTTGCATTCACATTGCTATGTTTAGAAAGGAACCAATATATGTGTCCAACATTCACTCGATGCAATCAAGGTTTTTACAAAGTAAAGGACAAGCCATTCCATCAGAACGTATAATCGGTAAACTAGATACTGTACCTACATATATTTGGAAGTTAATAGATTGCATTTAGTTAAAATATGTGATAATTGTCATCAGAAGATACTATTAACATCTAAATATTATTTGTAAAAAAGTAAAATAGCAAAAGAACAACTGCAGATTAAATAATGCTATAACTGAAAACTGAACACCTAATGTAGGCTTCTGTCCCTAGAATATAATTGACTTTGTACCCTATCTTGTGATTCTCACCAAATATGTTGTTGACTTCTCACAATATTCAAACCCCACAATCGAATAAATAGTTTTTGAAGCTCTCAGTCGATAGAAAACATATAGATTTTTTTTAAATCTGACAATCGCTAATCAACAGCACATTTTTTTTCGCGACCCTGCACATCGTCGTCTTATGTCGTTTGTGGAACCAATGTTTTTTTTTTCGTACCTTCATTTAAGTAGGCAAGTCAGTGAAGAACAAATTCTTATTTACAATGAGGGCATGGCAAAAGGCGTCCTGCAGGGACGCGGGCTGGGATTTAAAAAAAATATACAGTTGAAGTCAGAAGTTTACATACACTTAGGTTGGAGTCATTAAAACTCGTTTTTCAACTACTCCACAAATTTCTTGTTAACAAAATATAGTTTTGGCAAGTCGGTTAGCATATCTACTTTGTGCATGACACAAGTCATTTTCCAACAATTGTTTACAGACAGATTATTGCACTTAAAATTCACTGTATCACAATTCCAGTGGGTCAGAAGTTTACATGCACTAAGTTGACTGTGCCTTTAAACAGCTTGTAAAATTCCAGAAAATTATGTAATTTCTTCAGAAGCTTCTGATAGGCTAATTGACCTCATTTGAGTTAATTGGAGGTGTACCGGTGAATGTATTTCAAGGCCTACCTTCAAACTCAGTGCCTCTTTGCTTGACATCATGGGAAATTCAAAAGAAATCAGCCAAGACCTCAAGTCTGGTTCATCCTTGGGAGCAATTTCCAAACACCTGACGGTACCACGTTCATCTGTACAAACAATAGTATGCAAGTATAAATACCATGGGACCACGCAGCCGTCATACCACTCAGGAAGGAGACGCGTTCTGTCTCCAAGAGATGAACGTACTTTGGTGCGAAAAGTGCAAATCAATCCCAAAACAACAGCAAAGGACCTTGTGAAGATGCTGGAGGAAACAGGTACAAAAGTATCTAAATCCACAGTAAAAACGAGTCCCCATATCGACATAACCTGAAAAGCCGCTCAGAAAGGAAGAAGCCACTGCTCCAAAACCGCCATAAAGAAAGCCAGACTACGGTTTGCAACTGCACATGGGGACAAAGATCATACCTTTTGGAGAAATGTCCTCTGGTCTGATGAAACAAAAATAGAACTGTTTGGCCATAATGACCATTGTTATGTTTGGAGGAAAAAGAGGGATGCTTGCAAGCCGAAGAACACCATCCCAACCGTGAAGCATGGGGGTGGCAGTGTTATGTTGTGGGGGTGCTTTGCTGCAGGAGGGACTGGTGCACATTCACAAATTAGATGGCATCATGAGGTAGGAAAATTGTGTGGATATATTGAAGCAACATCTCAAGACATCAGTCAGGAAGTTAAAGCTTGGTCGCAAATGGGTCTTCCAAATGGACAATGACCCCAAGCATACTTCCGAAGTTGTGGCAAAATAGCCTAAGGACAACAATGTCAAGGTATTGGAGTGGCCATCACAAAGCCCTGACCTCAATCCCATAGAAAATTTGTGGGCAGAACTGAAAAAGCGTGTGCGAGCAAGGAGGCCTACAAACCTGACCCAGTTACACCAGCTCTGTCAGGAGGAATGGGTCAACATTCACCCAACTTATTGTGGGAAGCTTGTGGAAGGCTACCCAAAACGTTTGACCCAAGTTAAACAATTTAAAGGCAATGCTACCAAATACTAATTGAGTGTATGTAAACTTCTGACCCACTGGGAATGTGATGAAAGAAATAAAAGCTGAAAGAAATCATTCTCTCTACTAGTATTCTGACATTTCACATTCTTACAATAAAGTGGTGATCCTAACTGACCTAAGACAGGGAATTTTTATTAGGATTAAATGTCAGGAATTGTGAAAAACTGAGTTCAAATGCATTTGGCTAAGGTGTATGTAAACTTCCGACTTCAACTGTATGTAGGACAAAACACACATCACGACAAGAGAGACACCACAACACTACATAAAGAGAGACCTAAGACCACAACTTAGCATGGCAGCAACACGACAACACAGCATGGTAGCAACACCACATGACAACAACATGGTAGCAACACAACATGGCAGTAGCACAAAACATAGTACAAACTTTATTGGGCACAGACAACAGCACAAAAGCAAGAAGGTAGAGACAACAATACATCACACAAATCAGCCACAACTGTCAGTAAGAGTGTCCATGATTGAGTCTTTGAATGAAGAGATGGAAATAATACGTTCCAGTTTTAGTTTAAAAAAATTGCAGCTCGTTCCTGTCACTAGTTGTTGCACACTGAAAAGAGGAGCAACCCAGGGATGTGTGTGCCTTGGGGACCTTTAACTGAATGTGATTGGCAGAACGGGTGTTGTCTTTAGAGGATGAGGGCTGCAGTAGGTATCTCAGATAGGGACGAGTGAAGCCTAAGAGGGTTTTATAAATAAGCATCAACCAGTGGGTCTTGCAACGGGTATACAGAGATGACCAGTTTACAGAGGAGTATAGAGTGCAGTGATGTGTCCTATAAGGAGTATTTGTGGCAAATCTGATTGCCGAATGGTAAAGAACATCTAGCCGTTCGAGAGTGTTTTCTGGTCTGTAGAGTTTAAACCACTTTGTAAGGTTCAGCTCATGCTGATGTTCTAATGTAAATTTCATTAGAGAGTCTTTTTAAGAACTCTGGCCAAAGGGGGCATTCCTTCTTGCTGACACGAACTCTGAGCTCACTTGGGCATGGCTACTGACAGGGCACAAGTTTATATGAAAAGCAATTATCTCATTTAGAAGGCTAAAATCACATTGTTATCTTCACAAAAGTATTTTCATATTTAATCATATATTTTATACAACATTTGATACATAGGATGTGTACACATTCAGAGTTATAGTTACTTTGTCATACCGCCCTTAGTGACATCACAAAATAATAAACCATATGACAGGATTATTCTTTAGATCCCAACGGACTGTTCTTACCATTCCTGTCTTATGAATATTGTTCCAAAGTTAATTCTCTGGCCATTAGAATTTTAAGGCGGCAAAGGTCTTCTGTAGATAAATTAATTTCTTTCCCAATACTGCAGGGCAAGGAAGGAGAGTTTCTGCAAACTATTTATGACCGGCTGTTAAGTCATAAAACTGACCCAACTCCCCCTTCTCCTCTCCTGTGGGAGGGGGGGGGGGGTCTGGCTATCTGTCTGCCATGTGCCAAGATGATCTGGCACCTTTGATCCTCACCAAGGAGAAAGAGTCAAACCATGCCACATCCGACGAGTGTCAGAGCCGGTGTAGTAGGATACAATCTTAGTCATGTATTGATGCTTTGCCTGTTTGATGGTTCTTCTGTGAGAGAGAGAAAAAGGGGGCAGTATGATGCTGGGCCTTCAGGCTAGGGTTCAGTGGAGATCGCTGGAATGAGGACACTAATAAAGGATGGTAGGCAGGCCTATATGAAATTGAGTTCTTCCTCTGTCTAATATTGATGCAGGCTTATACCTTATTGTCACTTGCTCGACAAGCACAGAAAAAAGGGGTTTGGTAGTGGGTTAATGAAGATATTTAGATTGTTGAAGAATGGATAAAAAAATAGGTTTTGTTTGCGATTCATTATTAAGAAGGGATTTTTTGAGATGACTTAGTCTTGAGTTTTTCTAGCGTACAAAATCTCATCATAAGACACTCCCAAACGGTTCAACTGGGAAATTAACTGAAGTGACCCTGTTCTTTTTCCTAGTTTTTTTGTTCATACTATTCTGTAGGTCTATGTATAGAGCTCTCTTGCTTTTCTACCTTTTCTCACAGGATACTTCCAGGAAATATAAAAACACATATTGTGTGTCTCCAGCTTAAACACAATACAGTATAAGTTGTATTAAAGTGGACATTCATGAGAATTTATTGATCTGGTAGGGCCTAATACAGATTTAGTTCTATGTTTAAGGGTAACCACATGACCTGACTAGAACAAACTGGGCCCTAGTTCAACCCTTTAATTAGGTTACATATTTTCTCCACTCCAGGTCACATCACATGGTCAGAAAAAACTTGGGTCCCTACAGGAAATATTTTATTAACTCCCTTCTTCATTTCTACTCATCTGTACATGGATGATAAAATGCATCCATTCAGTCTAGGAGGAAAAACGTTGTAGTACTGTGGAAGTCACAGTACTTGGTTGTCACACACACAAACGCACAGCAGAGTGGCAGTATTACCCTGGTGGTATTTACATTCTATTTTTTCATTCTGTTTTGGTCACAGTTCTGTAGGTTGTCCTTGAGACTGTGTAGTTTCAAGTTTTATTAGTTGAATGTACAGGATACACGTGGTATACACTGTCCAATGAAATGCTTATTTGCAGGTTCCTTCTCGACAATGCAACAACAATAAGAAATAATACAATGTTTTAGCATAAGTATAATAAAGGAATGCACAATTTATATTACAATATGTACACATGTATCAGGGAAGTGTACTGGCAGTATTTCCTTCATTCGTGGTTTTCCTAGATTAGTCTCTGTGGTTTTGCTAAATCTCTTTTATTATTCTGTCCCATTCTGAACTTCTGGCAAAGCCTCCTAACCTTTGTAATGTCACACCACATTAGTTCAGTGTATTAGTTGCATTCTCCACTTCTAACATTACAGCGTTTATATTATGTCATACTCCACATCATTTATTTCTGTTTATTCTATGTCCTGCTTTTATTGTCAACAGTACCCCTTTCAGAGCTCAAAATGTTGCAGCAGAATTTATCCTTATGGAAACATATGGGCAGCATGGAGTTAAATTAAAGGGAAATGGCAGTGCCCTACTTGGCATAACAAGGGCACACACACACAGACACACATACACACACACTCCGAAACTCATACACTCACACACTACCCACTCTCACACAATCTCACATTGGAAGGTCCTATTGTTAGGCTAAGCCCCCATTTCTACATCAGTACCAACTGGCCTGGGAGCAGCTCATTCCCTGAACAAAACCTCCCTCTGTTTCAGTATGCAGCTGCAGCTTCCGAGATGCCCCAGTCAGATTCATGACCTAGTGTGGAAAGACTGGGACCCTCCACCATGAAGAGGGGGGACTATTTGTGTCAATTATTGTTTTGATCTGGATGACCTCTATCATTAGATTTTGACTACCTTCAAGGTAATCAACCAGTCATTTTTACTGTACCAGTGGTTCTTTTCCTAACATGCCTTGGAAAATAGCTTGGCAGTCTGATGGATAGTCTTTGTTATTGCATTTGATGTCCCCCTCTTCAGATGGACTATTCCATTTCGCATCTGAAAAATCAGATAGTTGGAAAGAATTCTTCATGCCAGGGACTGCTGTAGCCCCAGCACTGATAATAGCAGAGAACACCTGACCTGAGGTAATATCACATTATTATATGTTTTGAAATGCAATGTACTTAGGCTTTATTACTTTCAATTATTATCCTTTCATTTTTAATCCCTTTGATAGAATTGTAATACAACATCTCTTCAAAAAGTCTTCAATGTACGTTGTATGCACATTCATTTCACATTCAATTACATTTTTCAGTCTTGTGCTTCATATGTTATGTTATTGATTTCTTCTTCTGCTATGATATCTTGTTAATATTTGATTCTCAAGTTAGCTCATCTCTCACCCCGAACTGTTTGCAAAGTCACTGTACTCATATGAAATGATAATGTATCCTTTTTTGCAGATAAGCAAATGGATCATCAGGAGCTGAAAGAACCCATGAAGGTCTCACTCATTAAAGGTGAGTGAGACCTTCTCTTTATTCTTATTACATGTAATTGGACAGATTATAATAACTGACCGGGATCTGTTGGATCAGTTCTGATGTCTCTAACTAGTCATCTCCTATTCTATTACTGACTTGTGCAAGTCATCCCAGACCTCGTTGCCGAGTGAGGAGGAAAGGGTCAAAGAGAGAGAGACTTTGTAAAGGAAAGACTGGGTGTGGAAACAGGACATTTAAGAGCTCGCATTGCTATAAAAGGCATTGTGTTTAGGGCCACAGTTCTCTGGTTTCAAGTGGAATCAAACCGTAATCTGAAGGAGCCTTTAATACATTAGGGATCAACTCAAATGACTGTTAAATGACAGTATTGACATGTAGGTTGACAGGATTGACAACCAATTCTAACAAGAAGTTAACATTTGAGAGAGGACACTGGAGTACCTTGTGTATGTTCCTGATGCATGTCTGTGAGTGAATCAATTGTGCATGATCAATTAATTAGTAATGCCACTAGTCACATAGGCTATACAGAACACATTGGCTATTCACCATGACAACAATAACACATTTGACCTTAGGGTTATCTTTTTTCACAGTTTATAGTGTAAATCTCATCAGAGTTTAATCATATGAAGTTACCCTTATAACATAGGAATCATTACACCTGCAGTATATTCTGTAGCTGTAATCCAAAGCATCAGGCCTAGACCAGAAGATTTCTTTGTGAGTGTTAATGTACACAAATAGAGTACCGGTCAGGGAATCATGAAGCCTCTGACTCAGTTTTGAATGGCTGCCACAATGATAGCGGGCTTAGACATTAGGGTGGATGGAGCATGACAGCTATAGCCTTCAGCATGATGAGATGTAAAAATAGAAAAAGGGTTAGAAGGATTCTCATTACATTCATTCTGTGGTGCCTATGAGGGAACGTAATGGTCGATGATCAAGCAAGTCTGAAATATGTTTAGACGTAGAAAGGAATATTCCACAGTTGTGTTTTTTCATCCGGCATCATAATGGCCAACCATGATGTGTCAGTGAGAGATAAACCTTTAACTTAGGGATGTCAACAAAAAAATACATTCCGGGGGCCGTGTTCGGTTTTTAACGAGATCCGGAGGGCCGCACTGAAAATTGGTTATATTTCCTCACGGTCAGAATTTGCATAAAATAGTCCTCAACCGTTTTTGGAATTTTCTAAGGTCCCTGACTGTCTAGCTTTCATTTTGGTGATTATTAGCGAGCTGAACACAGTCACGAAACGGTATGGTAGGTCCATTGTAATTTCTACATTGTAATTTTGTCATTTCAATTTGGTTTTAGTGATTTTAAATTAAATAGAGCTTTTTATTTGTATTTTCTGGGCCCGACAGGCCATATGTTTGATACCCCTGCGCTAACACATCCTGTTACTACCGGACACATTCTCTTACACACACAGCCTCTCTTTCTCTCCCTCTCTCTCACTTTCTCTCTCTCACTCTCTCTTGCTTTCTCTCTTGCTTTGTCTCTCTCTCTCCCTCTCTCTTGCTTTCTCTCTCTCGGTTTCTCTCGCTCTCTCTCACACACACGGACACATTTAACCTCACTCAGCTCCTCACGAAGAATCCATTTCCTCAGAGAAACACACACAACGAAACTCACTCAGCTCCTGACATATGCTCGGCGCAAACATCCATACACACACCTACACACATTCTCATGCTCATTCAGCCATTTACAGACATGCACACACATGCACGCACACACAAACACACACACGCACTCTCTCAGATAGAGGCCAGAGCATTCCTCCCTGTCTTCACACACAGTGAGAGGTCATGTGCCTGAACAGGGATGGGGGGTGGATGCACCACCAGCCTCCAGCAGACTCTAAACACTGCTTTGTTTCTGGACATTTATTAGCATAACTAACATCTCTAATTAGTTCTCTGGTTTGACGTCAAAGCTAATACTCCACAGTAACGTTTGCACATGTGTATTTAAACGAGCTAGCGAGTGTGAGAGTTTGTGTGTGCATGTCTGTTATCTGAAACATATTGTTAGTTTCTACACTGATACAGTGTCTGCCACAGTGATGTCATAGCCCTCTTATATCTCCATTTATGGTGCACAGGCTCCATCTGTTATGGCGTCTTGTTTTGGCCTCTGCCAAACGCTTGATCTAGGATGAGGTCGTCTCTTTTTACAGCCCTGGCAGATTAGATGAAGAGTTTTAGCTGGGTTTTATTCCATCTATTTTGAGAGAGAGTTATGCCTTGCTTTCTCTACTAGTCATCTTTTCGACCTATGAAATCATAGTCTTTAGAGGTCATTGCTTTGAAACTGTGAGAAATGTGATTACTTTGAGGGTACATCAAAGGGCTTGACTACTATAAGTGCCCGCTAATATAAGCGGACCCCAATATGTGAGTTCAGATGACATTATTCATTATTCTATTTTTGGGATGTAATTAGTTCATGTAATAGTCACATTTTTGGTCATCTTGGGAAATTATCTCACATTTCATCCATGGCTAAATGTAATCTGTTGGCAGGGAGTGGGGAGGCAAAATAGTCCAGAGAGTCAGACATTCAGTCAAGTTTGACATTAGCTTTGGAATCTCGCAAAGGCCTAACGAGGGTCATAGAAAGTACCAGACCACATGTGGCTAATGTCAGTCATCTATAACTTTACGAGAACATTTGTCCTCATTTTCCCCTACTGTAGATACAGTGGGTTGGGAAAGTATTCAGACCCCTTGACTATAGCCTTATTCTAAAATTGAATAAATCGGGCAAAACATCAAAAACAGGCTTTTGACATTTTTGCACATTTATAAAATATTAAAAACAGAAGGCCTTATTTACATAAGTATTCAGACACTTTGCTATGAGACTCGAAATTGAGCTCAGGTGCATCCTGTTCAGTGGTGTAAAGTACTTAAGTAAAAAGACTTTAAAGTACTAAGTCGTTTTTTTGGGTATCTGTACTTACTTAACTATTTATATTTTTGACGACTTTTACTTTTACTCCACTACATTCCTAAACAAAATAATGTACTTTTTACTCTTTAAATTCTCCCTGACACCCAAAAGTACTAGGTTTGAATGCTTAGCAGGACAGGAAAATTGTCTAATGCACGCACATATCAAGAGAACATCCCATGTCATCCCTACTGTCTCTGATCTGGCAGACTCACTAAACACAAATGCTTTGTTTGTAAATTATGTCTGAGTGTTGAAGCCCCTGGCTATCCGTTAATTAAAAAATATAGAAAATTGTGCCATCTGGTTTGCTTAATATAAGGAATTTGAAATTATTTATACTTTTACTTTTGATACATAAATATATTTTAGCGATTACATTTACTTTTGATACTTAAGTACATTTAAAACCAAATACTTTTAGACTTTTACTCAAGTAGTATTTTACTGGGTGACTTCCACTTTTACTTGAGTCATTTTCTTTTAAGGTATCTTTACTTTTACTCAAGTAGGACAATTGGGTACTTTATCCACCACTGATCCTGTTTCCATTGATTGTCCTTGAGATGTTTCTACAACTTGATTGGAGTTCACTTGTGGTAAATTCAATTGATTGGACATGATTTGGAAAGGTGCACACCTGTCTATATAAGGTTCCACAGTGCATGTCAGAGCAAAAACCAAGCCATGAGGTCGAAGGAATTGTTTGTAGAGCTCCGAGATAGGATTGTGTCAAGGCACAGATGTGGGGAAGGGTTCCAAAACATTTCTGCAGAATTGAAGGTCCAAGAACACAGCGGCCTCCATCATTCTTAAATGGAATAAGTTTGGAACCACCAAGACTCTTTCTAGAGCTGGCCCCCAGGCCAAACTGAGCAATCGGAGGAGAAGGGCCATGATCAGGGAGGTGACCAAGAACCCAATGGTCACTCTGACACTCTGGGAGTACCTTCCAGAAGGCCAGACAGAAGCCACTCCTTAGTAAAATGCACATGCCAAAAGGCACCTAAAGTCTCTCAGACCATGAGAAACAAGATTCTCTGGTCTGATGAAACCAAGATTGAAACCAAGATTGGCCTGAATGCCAAGCGTCACATCTGGAAGAAACCTGGCACCAACTGTACGGTGAAGCATGGTGGTGGCAGCATCATGCTGTGGGGATGTTGTTCAGTAGTAGGTGTAACCAATGTGAAATGGCTAGCTAGTTAGTGGTGGTGAACGCTAATAGCATTTCAATCGGTGACGTCACTCGCTTTGAGACCTTGAAGTAGTGGTTCCCCTTGCTCTGCAAGGGCTGCGGCTTTTGTGGAGCGATGGGTCACGATGCTTCGTGGGTGACTGTTGTTGATGTGTGCAGAGGGTCCCTGGTTCGAGCCCCTGTTACACAGATTTGTCAGGGTCGAGGGGAAGATGAACGGAGCGAAGTACTGCGAGATTCTTGATGAAAACCAGCTCCAGAGCGCTCAGGATGATTTGAGCAATTTTAGAAGAAAGCTGTAATGTAAAAAAATATGGAAAATGTCAAGGGGTCTGAATACTTTCCATATGCAATGTAAGTCTCCACCCTGTCATGTTGGTCTGTCCTCTGCTGAACACTGTATTTACCTCCATTCCTTTCCCAGATGAGATGAACCGATCCAACACGGGAACAAGTGACTCAGAGAAAGTCATCAAGCATCTGAACGAGGAGCTTCGTGAGGCCCAGGAGCTCTCCAACACAGGAAAACTGAAATGCATGGAACTGCAAGGTAATGGAAAAGCTTGGGAATGACACTCACCCAACAGTGGATTATAATAGTAATATATGCCATTTAGCAGATGCTTTTATCCAAAGCGACTTACAGACATTACCCAATACTGTACAAAGATAACAGGCACAAGCATACACACCTTCACACAACAGCTGCAGCAGTGAATGTTCATAGTTAGAGAAGTTAACTTATTGTATTATTTGTGTCATACATTATAGGTCTCCTGGAGGAGGAGAGGAGAGCCAACAAGCAGCAAGCTGACGAGTCTGCAAAACAGTTGAAATTCCTACACGGTAGCTATAGACCAAAGTGTGTGTGTTTGAAGTTGGATCTTGGATATTCCTTACTAGAATTACTTTGGGGTGTGTGAGAAATGTGTAGGAATGTGTGTGGGTAGAGCTGGATTTTTGTTTGTATGCGTGACTGTTCATGAATCTAGGCAACTGTATGTGTGGTTAAAGTTTGTGTGTAGTTGTGTTGTTGGTTCAGTCCTGTGAGATAGAGAGAGCTTCACCGCCTTTTGGATGTCTTTTGTTGGTGCAGTACCGGACCGGCCTTGATTTCCACATCCAAAGCCGTCTATGTTTGGTTCAGATTTTGTCCTGTCTGGACCAGCCTTGATTTGGCCTAAACATAGACTTCTATTAATTACATATATTAAACTCTCATTCAGAACCAAAAATTAGCTTCATTTCACCATTTCAACATCTGTAAAATACATATTTTCAACATCTGGAAAATACGTATTTTCAACTTTCATTCAGAACAGTGATAGTGATGAGGATGTGACTAAGGTGACCAGCGCTGTGTAGAGGGTGACGTCTGACTACCACTCCGGTTCATCCTCAGATGAGGATAGTGACCTCAGGGAAATCGTCCCTCCCCTAATCTCCCGTAATCGCGCCACACACCAGGTGATCTACCCAGCTGCTCCTTTGTGACGTCCTCCAGTGCCCAAGCAGAAGAAGATGGGGCCCGGTAAAGGATAAAACGGCCCTCCATGTCCGCCTCACTATGGCTTCAGACCCCAAGGCAGACTCACCCAACCCTTCGGACACAATGGTTGGGCTCTGTCTGGCCAGAGAAGGGGGCATGGATACTGGGGTGGCACTCCAGGCCTGACTTACTGTTAAGGACCACTGTAGCAAGTGTTGACGTTATTATTAGCCTTTTCCATGTGCCCAGGTTTCCTGAGCTGTTGAGAGTAACCACTAGAGCAAGCAATAGTTCATGGGTGGCAGGTAGCCTAGCGGTTAAGAGCGTTGGGACAGTAACTGAAAGGTTGCTTGTTTGAATCCTTGAGCTGACTAGGTGAAAATCTGTCGATGTGCCTTTGAGCAGGGCACTCAACCCTAATTGCTCCTGTAAGTCACTCTTAGACCATCTGCTAAATGACAAAAAAATGTCAACAGAAAATGTTCCTGATTTCAATGTCCTGAAAATAGGTATTTTTGCATCAGGAAAATATGCCTTTTCAACGTTCTGGAAAATATGTATTTTAAACATGGAAAATATCTTTTCACCTTTCATTCAGAACCTAAATTTAACCTAACTTCAACATTTGGAAAAATATGTATTTTCAACATCATTTTGCTTACTGGGACTATTCTAGTTTTGCTGGGGCAGAACAGCAAGGACCAGCCTTGATATAACTCTTCTCCTCCTTAAAAATGTCCACTGTCTTCTGTGTGAGCAGGCCAGCTGCGACAGCTACAGGACGAGCTGGGGGTCCTTAGAGAACAGAAAGACAGTGCCTCCCTGAGTTCACAAGATGAACTGCACAAATCCCGAGAAGAAGTGAAGACTCTGCGTCGCACCCTTGATGCTGCCACCGCCGATTGGAAGCGGGAGGTCTCTACGGTCCAGGGTAACCTAGCAACCGTCTCCAAGGATATGGAGAAGTGGCGAGAG
This sequence comes from Oncorhynchus nerka, assembly GCF_034236695.1. Lineage (NCBI taxonomy): Eukaryota > Metazoa > Chordata > Actinopteri > Salmoniformes > Salmonidae > Oncorhynchus > Oncorhynchus nerka. The sequence goes on from NC_088415.1 coordinate 21,070,429, forward strand.
ACAGCCAGCAAGTACGAGCGTGAGATTAACGGCCTGCAAGGTGACCTACAGCAGCAGAGTAAGCAGTGGCAGAAGGCTGCCGAGTCACAAGGTACCAGTGGTGTAAAGTTCTTAAGTAAAAATATTTTGAAGTACTACTTAAGTTGTTTTTTGGGGTATCTGTACTTTTACTTCACTACATTCGTGAAGAAAATAATGTACTTTTTATTCCATACATTTTCCCTGACACCCACAAGTACTTGTTACATTTTGAATGCTTAGCAGGACAGGACGATTGTCTAATTCACTCACTTAAAGAGAAAATCCCTGGCCATCCCTACTGCATCTAATCTAGCAGACTCATTAAACACACATGCTTTTTTTTATGTCTGAGTGTTGGACTGTGCCCCTGGCTATCCAGAAAATCATGCCATTTGGTTTGCTTAATATAAGGAATTTGAAATGATTTATACTTTTACTTTTGATACTTAAGAATATTTTAGCATTTACTTTTGATATGTAAAGTATATTTAAAACCAAATACTTTTACTTTTACTCAAGTAGGATTTTACTGGGTGTCTCACTTTTTACTTTAGTAATTTTCTATTAAGGTATCTTTACTTTTACCCAAGTATGACAATTGGGTACTTTTTCTACCACTGCAAGGTACTACATATACAGTACATAGAAAATACATAACAAATATTGATATTCTGTACACACAATGTTTATCTGTAATAATGAGTGTTATTTATGTGATTTATAAAGCATTTGTACACAAAGTTGCATCCATATGAAAGTATATCCACATCAACTTAGTTTGGGCAGCTAATTAGCCCCGAATAGACTGACTAAATAGTTTTACTGAAAGTATCAAGGAGTTGGCTGAAGCAGAAACAGACAATCACCCAGGCTGTGATATAATGCCACGTCTGAGCATCCCTATGGTTTTCTACAGCAGGTGAAATGGAGTCCATGCAGAGGGAGTGCACCAGCCTCCAGAGGGAGGTGTCATCCCTGCGCTTGGAGAAACAGGAAGTGCTGAATACACACCAGAAGGAGAGTGCTGCCCTCAAGGCGGAGAAGGAGGAACTGCTCAGGGCTCACCAGAAGGAGAAGGGGAACCTACAGAATGAGAGTTCTGTCATGCGCTCAGAGAAAGAGGCCATGCTGAAGAAGCAAAAGGAGCTAGAGAAGGATTTGGCCAGGTCAGTCTGTAGTCTGAAACACAACTGGCAAGAGCATCTGTGCCTAAACATCATACACAGATTTGATGGTGCGCAACTCAACTCAAAAATGGTCTCAGTATTTGCACGTCTGTCTCTGCCACTCTCACACTCTCCCTTACTCTAATGCCCAGTTATCTTTGACTCTTTCTTTCGTGCACACACCGACATACACAGACATATATACATATACACACACATATACACACACACACACACAAACACACACACACACACACGCACGCATGCACACACACACACACACACACACACACACACACACACACACACACACACACACACACACACACACACACACACACACACACACACACACACACACACACACACACACACACACACACACACACACATTAACAGACCAATACATTTGACATTGAAATGGTCACAATTAGAATACATTGGTCTACAAATCATTCATAGACAGTAACACTGTTCCTGAACCTCTGTCTCTCTCTCTCTCTCTCTCTTTCAACCCCTCTCTCTCCCCCAGCTCACGTGCCCAGAGTGCTGAGCTGGGCAGCATTCTAAAGGCCCTGGAGCTCTCTCAGGGGGAGATGGAGAAGAGGCTGGGGGCCCAGCAGGAGCAGCACCAGCAGGACAACACCAAACTTCAGAGCCAGCTGGACCAGTCAGACAGCCGCACCAAGGACCTGCAGAGAGAGGTGGGCACATGCATGCTGTCTTCCTTCCTTCCTTGAAGTAATCCCTGATCTATGCTCTGACATGACTGGATAGGCAAAAAAAAAAGCTACATTATAAACTAGGTGATTTGAACCCTGAATGTTGATTGGCTGACAGCCATGGTATATCAGACCGTATACCACGGGTATGACAAAAAAAAAAATGTTTTTCCTGCTCTAATTACATTGGTAACCAGTTTATAATAGCAATAAGGCACCTCAGGGGTTTGTGGTATATGTTCTTATGCACGACGCAAAGCAGAGTGCCTGGACACAGCCCTTAGCCGTGGTATATTGGCCATATACCACACCCCCTTGGGCCTTATTGCTTAAGTATATAATGGAACCCATAAGGATCACAATCCTATCTTGTTAGTCCAGTGGTCACTTCATGGAAGTGTCGTGTCTTTACTATCATTAACTGAAGACTTATAGTTTTTATCAAAGATTATCTGTAGTTAGTATTACACGACCAACTGATTAATCATGTAACTAATTAACTAGGAAGTCGGGGCACCAAGGAAAAATATTCAGATTGCAAGGTTAGAATTTCCTAATATAACCTTTCAGATATTTTCATATCTGATCCATAGTCTTCTGATTAATGAATGATTTACTTTACCTCACGTTAGTCTCATTCCAAACGTCGTAAATTGTTGGTTATCTGCATGAACCTAGTCTTCACCATGAGTCATCCATACATCAATTGTCTTAAATAATGTATTTATTACTAACTAAGTAATTCACAGAAATTCATAAACAAACAAACAACGTAAATGTGGTTACATGAAATGAGAATGTTCCCTAGTGGGCTAAACCGGCGTGGCGGCTTGTTAGACAAAAGGGGAAGTGGGGATCGACTAAGAAGTCACTACAAAGTGATAATTATAACAATTGAAATGCTAATCCTTTGCACATGAACGCTCACTCATTCGGGAACAATTGCAATCAATATATAGATTTACTCTCAGTGTGTCGTCTTGATCGCTGGTGAAAAGTTCATTTATTTTGTAGAATTGTCCGTCTCTCCCTCTCTCTCTCTGTCGTGGTTATAGTGGATAGTTCAGAGTGACATTCATTTGTTTCGTTATAGAATGGATGTTTCGGCGGTTGTCGTTCTTCGCGTTCAATGATACTGAATTCCTAGCTGCAGACTAGTAATTCATATCAAAGACTTGTTCTTATTCTGTCGGTATCGATAGTCTAAGAGTTTAACCACGTGGTATGGTTAAAAGATTCAGCAATGGTCTGCAACCTTTTGTCCTCCCTTGATTGAGAGAATCATGGTCTGCAACCTTTAGCCATCTCGTAATTGAGGTAAGCTCGGTCTCCCCCCCGAGTGGGGGTTTTAATCGGAATGGCAGAAAAGGCTGTCCCAGGATGTCTGACCCTAACTGGGCTCAGGGGTGGTCCTCTGATTTAGTTCAAATCCAATTCCCTTTTTGAGTTTTCTTTCATTAAACAGTCCAAAATCACATTGTAAAATTGTGTAAACAGTATCATACTCACTCATTCATTTTATGCAACAATTAGATGTAAACCTCGTATCTAAGGCTATTATATAAACAGTGTTATGGTGATGTGGCCACACCGTCTCCCATGAGCTTCCCCAAGTTGTGACAAACGGACCAGTTCGTAGCTGGATTCTTCACCGATCTTTAATACTTTCTCCTGAACATGAAATTTGTTCGTACCTCAAGTTCTGTGAGGTGGAAGGATTTCCTTTGTTCTCCATGAAAATCTACTCTCTCTATACTGTGTGTCCATGAGGAGATTCTCAGGAATTTATGACGTCTCTCTGACCACAGCAACCTAGTTGAAGGAGAAAAGGGGGAGGCAGGGAGAGGGGGATGGGCTTGCTATACCCAAAGAGACCAACGTCATGACAGAAGGGAGGAAGGAAGTATTTGTTCAAAGTATTTGATGAGGGCCTGGACTTTTACAACCGCCGTTTTATCCCATTTGAAACAGAATCCTTACGGTTGCTCAAACTATGCCTGTTTTATGAATGCCCTGTAATATTTATAACCTCTGTTTTCAGTACGAAGAGACGCAGACTGACCTGTCAGACCTGAAGGAGAAGTTTGAGAGGACCGAACAGGAAAAGCAGTCGATCACTGATGAGCTTGAGGAGTGTAAAGCTGACCTGAAAATGCTGCAGGAGAAAGGAAACAAAGTGAGTTATCCACTATTAAGACTTTAAAAAATATACTGCGACTAAGAGGAGGGAGGAATATTGCATGAATCATCTTCAACATGCATTCTGTAAATATATAGGTTTTGGAAATGTTGGGTTGAATTCAAATGTTGAGTTGAGATGAGTTCAGATGAAATTGACTTCAAGCATCACCAGTAGCAGGCTACCCCTTCCTTTGAGTTTCAAGTTGAAAAGTTCCAGAGTTTATTCGACACGTGCACAGGATACAACAGGTGTTCACCAGAGCCTTTCTAATCACACCACAACTGCTCCCCTCCTCCTCCCAACCAGCTTGTCCCTTGACTATTACTTCTAGACTTAGACACGCTTGGACACGCTTGTAGTATGTTAGAATATGGTCACATACATATTGTGTTGTGTATTTTATGTACCAATATCAATATACGCTGTGTGTACAAAATATTAGGAACACCTTCCTGATTTTGAATTGCATCCACTTTTGCCCTCAGAACAGCCTAAATTCGTCAGGACATGGACTCTATGAGGTATTGAAAGTGTTCCACAGGGATGCTGGCCCATGTTGGCTCCAATGCTTCCCACAGTTGTGTCAAGTTGGCTGATGTCCTTTGGGTGGGGGACCATTCTTGATACACACAAGAAACTGTTGAGTGGGAAAAACTCAGCAGCATTACAGTTCTTGACACACTTAAAACTGTGCGCCTGGCACCTACTACCATACCCCGTTCAAAGGCACTTAAATCTTTTGTCTTGCCCATTCAACCTCTAAATAGCACATATACACAATCCATGTCTCAATTGTCTCTCCTCTGAAATGGATTTAACAATTGATTTAACAATTGACATCAATAAGGGATCATAGCTTTAACCTTTTAAGCTTTCCTGAGTGGCTCAGCGGTCTAAGGCACTACATCTTAGTGCAAGAATCGTCACCATAGTACCATGTTCAAATCTAGGCTGTATCACATCCGGCTGTGATTGGGAGTCCCATAGGGCGGCGCACAATTGGCCCAGCGTCGTCCGGGTTTGGCCGGAGTAGGCCGTCATTGTAAACAAGAATTTGTTCTAAACTGACTTGCCTAGTTAAATAAAGGTTCAATGTAAAAAAATAAAAAAATAAAACTTGATTCACCTGGTCAGTCAATGTCATGGAAAGAGCAGGTGTTCTTAATGTTTAATACACTCAGTATATTTGATGAGTTGACCCACTCTCCTGGGGTCAAACTCAACCCATTCCCAATGATGTCTTTATATCCCTTCCCTCCTGTAGACCTCCCTATTGCTGCCTGTCCAAGCCATACTCATCGGCCTTATCCTGGCTTTGCTGTATTGGTGCTTCGGCGCATTGTGGTAGAAAGGTACACCGTACTCCTGTCCAGTCAACCCGGCCTACATCTCGCATTGTTTGTCTCTGTCAGCACACTGCATGAAACAAATCTCAAGTCTCGAAATTGAAAAGTCTCTCTCGTTCCTCTGAAATACTGAGGAAAATATGATGTCTCCCCATGACAGAACTAACATTTCTAATATGACATCTTCTCCTCTTGCCCGGATCATTAATATCTAACGGATCTCTCTTTCTATGGGCTGATTTTTGTCTCGTCTTGCTCTACGTGAACATGTTGCTATCAACCGTCCTTGTTCTCTGTGCATTCCATGACAGCTTTGGCCCATCCGGTGCTATTAAAGGGCTAGAGCAGCCTGTCAGACGGTGCTGAGGTCAGTGTTTCAGTTTGTGTCACTTCCTATTTCAGAGTGGATGGATCGTCTGGGTGCCTCATGCCGTTGCCGTGGTAGCGACTATGACTGCTGCTGTGCTCTACGCCAGGACCTGAGTGTGAGACACACATACACACACAAGGATATTAGTGCAAACATGCACACATACGTACATATGGTCAGACTTCTGTACACTAAACCTATTAAATGCATTGCCTCCTGATCTGTTCAGTTGTTTAATCATGTTCAGATGTTTTAAAAAGGAGAGCCCTTTTAGTTGAATACTTATATAGTTTCACTGATATATTTTAGAGAAATTTGAGAAATGAATATCAAATATACTGTACAATTAAAGACAAGTTCAATCTTCCTAAATGTATAATTTCAGAAACTCATAAATGCATTTTTGGTTTTCTCTTTATGTTTTACATTAGGACTCTATCTTCTAATAGGATTTCAACAATGAATATAGGCTAAAGATACTGTACACTGTTATCCTCACTGATAATGATTAATATTACTGCAGAAAGACCTGTCTTCGAGGTCCAACTGCCCTAAATACTTTGTTTTAGAGTCCAGTAAAACTTTAATTTGCTGCATTGCAATGCCTAAGCTCTGTGTGAATACATGGTGAATGATCTTAGATCATTTGCATACACTCACTCATATAATTCTGGTAAAAAGGGTTAAGGAATAACCAGAGATTAATGATCTTGAGGCCAAGAAGTTAAAAGTTCCCCCTCAATTTGATGTTAACTGTTGACTATTCAGTAGGCCTACCTCCCTTTTGAATCAATGTTTGCATGCAATTTAAACTTCTAGTATCAATTAATTTGTCATCCAATTAAATTCACCACAAAATATACTGTAATTCAAGCATTGCTTTTTCAAATGTAAATAATTGTGCGAAGTATACTGTATTTTGAAAAAGATAGGTGATGGTATAGTTTAAGTTTGAAGTAAAACTACTTGCTCTAAAATGTACTTTGTGTGACCTTAATTAAACCTTCTAAATCTCATGATCATGATTATTTTTCTCCATTACCCTGATAGTACCACATATTAGACAATAAGTGGAACCACATGTTAAGTTTGGGTTGGTAGAAAACTCTCATTGACCGTATGAAATCTCAATGTTTACAGTATGGCATGTGAGTCATGTTGAACAGTTGTTGATTTGGCCATCGGCTACAAAGTATCTATCATGCCAGGTTTTTTTAACTTCTCCAGGCATCTCTGATGGATATTACTTTACTATTGATAATCAGAAAAGGTGCTTTCGGAAGAAAGAGGAAAGTACCTTAAACTTGGACATGTGTTTGGCGTTTAGAGGACTCTTCTTTCAGTATTTTGCAAAGATGTAGAGTCAACATTTTTCAATAACACGCATGCACACACACCCCTCAATGCCGTCCTGCAGTCCATCTCAATGAGGACGGGGGCCAGAACAAGACCAAAAAACAGACGCCTGAGCTACAGATGCTACACCGACAACGTAAGGTGAGCTGTTTCTAGCCCATCAAATTATGTATTAGTCTTATCCTGATATTAATAATGAATAACATCAATGCAGGCAGGGGGTTTAGGGATGAAATCAGGCCTGGATATTAGTCATAGTGTAATGAACACGAGGGGAGAGCTGGTTTCAAGCACAGGGCGCAGCAGGTGTTTATTGCAAAGGACCACAGGAGGCAGCAGGTTTCTGGGTCCAGGGGCAGGCAGAAGGTCATACAGTACAGGCAGGGAAAAGGCTAGTAACGTAGTCCGGGGGATTAGGCAATAGGTAGATAACAGGAAATCCAACAGGCAAAAGGTGTCGTTAGTGAGGCTGGCAAAAACGATCATACATAGGAGTAACGCACGGGAAGTCCAGCGCTCTGAAAGACGTGTCACAAAACAAACAATACCTCACAGTGAAGGGGTGTAAAAAACTGAACTAAATAGTGTGTGATAATGACATGCAGGTGATTAGAATTCAGGTGATTGGGATCTGGAGTGTGAGCTGCGTTCAGGGGATCTACATGTTTGAGGGTATGAGTTGGAAGCAGATGTTACACATAGGGCCCCCAGATGGGGATCAGCTTTACATCCGAGGGGTATTCTTACTGACCTCCATCCAATAACCCTCAATACACATCCTAGTGAGGTCATGAAATCTAGTGTCTGATGCACTTCTTTCTATGCTAACAGTTTGGACAATGTTTTGTGTTATGATAACACAGAGAGGGAATATTTTATCCCTCCCCTCCAGCAAAAAACTCCTGAAATTTGTGAGGTTATCACTTCTCATATTCCACACCTCACCCTCCTTTCAAAGCTCCACCGCACTATGGGGAGACAGACAGATCAGATTCGAAACAACAGAGGAAGGGGAAGAAGGCAACAAGGAACAAGCAACGTTAGTATATTACAGTATGCCATTTACCAAGAGCGAGGTCTCTCTGGCTGAACACAGTGTGTGTGCCGCTGAGTGTAACCTGACAGATGATGTACCATTGAAGAATATCCAGAAGAACACCATCACACGGTGGTGCAACAAGCACCTGAAGTGTGTAAACAGGTTCATAGGTGACCTTCAGTTTGACCTAAACGACGGGCTGACTCTCATCGCCCTACTGGAGGTCTTGAGCCATAAGAAGATGTTCAGGAAGTACCACACCAGGCCCACATTCAGACAGATGAGGCTGGATAATGTCTCTGCTGCGCTCGAGTTTCTGGAACAGGAGAATGTCAAGATGATGTCCATAGGTAAGTGACATGTTGAAATGCTCAGGGATCATTTTCAGTCTGGCAGCCAGGCCAAGATAAGGAAGAAGATAAAGTCACACTTCTTTGGTTACACTTTACATGAGGTTGCATGGTTGCATTGTGCAGAAACCATATTTATTTTTAATTTCTAGGTACCATTACAGTTTTCTATGATTCAGTTTAGTCTTTGTTTAAGGTACCTCACAGTTACTGTGTACAGTCATGTCATTGCACATGTTGCCACAATTTGTTTTGTTATAAAAGTGAAGACTATAGGACTGTTTGATTTACCCTGGGAGATGTGCGATACTGTTTGTGTTAGATAACACTGGATCTCCCATCCATTCTTGTGGGTATAATACGGTGCTGCCTCAACAGACAGTAAGGCCATCGTGGACGGGAATATGAAGCTGATTGGTGTGGATCCTACACTACTCCATCTCTTCTCATTTACTGGAGGACGAGGGCCAGGACAAGACCAAGAAACAGACCCATGGGTGGATCCTGGACAAGGTGCCAGAACTGCCTATCACCAACTTCAGCCAGGATTGGCAGAATGGCATGGCTCTTGGGACACTGGTGGACGGACTGGCCCCAGGTGAACTATAACTTGATTCATGAAAACAAAATCCAGCTTTGGGTAAAGCATACTTCCTATAGCGTATATAGTCTAGGACCTGATCTTTGATACTCTGTCTTTCTCCCTGCCTGCAGGCTTGTGTCCAGACTGGGAGAGCTGGGACGAGGTACAGCAAGTAGACAATGCCAGAGTGGCCATGCAGCAGGCTGACGAGTGGCTGGGAGTGCCAAAGGTGAGTCCTCGGACTATCAACACTCTTGTGGTTTCCACATATTACATTCTGAATAAACCACTAAATCACAGGGGAACAGGGCTGACATTTCAAAACGTACGTGCCCTGAATTGTTATGAGAGTGGTCAACACCCCTCAAGATCCCATATGGTTCCCATTACATTGGAAAACATTGGTGTAACTCTAGGAATTTGTACAGATTTCATTTGAGGTTTTAACTTCTCGGAACAGCCTCTGGAGGGTAATCTTTTGGCCTACGACATCATCGGGCATGTAAGAATTCACCACACTAACAAAGCCTTCAGGAAGTAGAGTCCTTTGCTCATAGTGAAAGGAATACATGAAATGTAGCAGATTTACATCATGCACGTTGTTTTAGCTTGTAGGGGTCGATGTCACCCTGCATGTGACCTGAAGAGGCCAGTTTGTGGAATAATTGGTGCTAGCATAATTCATCAGGAAAGGACATACAAACATATACATAACCATTGTTTCTCTTTTGCATCCAGGTCATTGCCCCAGAGAAGATCATCGACCCTCGTGAGGATGAGCAGTCCATCATGACTTACGTACCTCTCCATGTTCCCCAAAGCTCAACTGAAACCTGGAGCCCCCTGTCGTGTCTTTGGCTATGCCGGATTAAGTGATATGACATGCTATTCTATAAAATAATTTATCCGTAATTAATATCACCTGATTGAGCTAATCATGTAAATGTAATTAACTAAAGAGTCGGGCACCACGAAATAATATTTATAGAGCTGTTGTCTTCCGAATAAACTCTTAAAGACCTTGTAATATTTTACATCAATAGCAGTCAATATTAATCCTCATCTTAATTCAGTCTCATCTGAAAGTTGCAAATGCATGGTTATCTGCACGAACCCTGGCTAACAATTTGAATCAGCAATACAAAATTGGGTTTAATTATTTATTTACTAAATACCTAACCAATCACACAGAATTACACATGCACATAATTAAATCATAACTTGATTACAAATTACGTCATAAAGGAAAACGTCCCTAGCGGGTGGAACAGATATGACAGCTTGTTACACAAAAGATAAGGGGCTGGGTTTGAGTGAAAGAGGGGGAAGACAGGAACCAAGGCGAAGCTGTGCTATCGTAAATACAGTACCTGATGCATTCTAAATTACCGCCCATTTGGAAAAAGAAAATGCAGTAAATATTTACTCTGAGCTGCGCTTCGGTACGTTGGTGGTAGATGGAAGGCCGTGTTGCCAAACCGAGTCCTTTGAAGAATGTCTCTGGTTGTCAATTGGATACGTTGTAGTAACGTCGTTGGGTGATAGACGGGATACTCTGTCTGTTCATTCCTAACCCTCGTTGCATCTGCTGTTGCTAACTCAACAGCTAGGAGGTAACACTTCTGTAGTGAATAAGAGTTCAAAGTTCATACCATTCGCAACCAAGCTCACGTTGATGTTGGCTTCGTTCTGTAGTTATTATCTGAACCATTCTGACATTGGACCTTCGTCCTCACATCATCGGAACAGGAGGTTATATTGTCATCAAGGGCTTATATAGGAAGGGAGAGGAGCGCGTGTTTGAAAAGTTTTATAGCCCACGTCCCTTCACAGGGGCGGGCCACTGATTGAGCAGAGCCCTGTCTTATGAAAACCCAAATCTCACATTTTAGAAGCTAAAGTGACATTTCATCCCATCACGAATAATTTCATATTCAAACATTTAAATTGAACAACAATTCCATGTGAATCCGATAACTCTGATGTGTAGACTTTCCACTGTAGAGTTTTTGTCATCTTATCATTGATGAGAATGTCTCAGATGACAACCGAACTGACATCATATTCATTAAGTACCACTGCATATGTTAAATTGTTCGGATTTCCCCCCACCTACTGATGTTCCCAGAATCTCTATGTTAGCCAAGGGTTTTGCAAATGTAACCTCAGTAGGGTAGAGAGAGGAAAAAGGGGGGAAGAGGTATTTATGACTGTCATAAACCTCAGACCAACATCATGACACCCCCTCAATCCCCAATCAGATTTGTCACTGCTCTACCCCTCCTATGTTAATCAGCGCTCATAACTGTCACGGTTCATGAATCCACTGCCTCCTTCTCTCTTTCTCTTTTCTCTCACTTCGTCTAACGTGCCCGTTGAATACCTCGACCTGAAGGAGGTGTTCAGTAAGTCCCGTGCTGCTTCTCTTCCTCCGCATCGTCCCTATGACTGTGCAATAGAATTATTGCCAGGTGAGTCTCCGCCCAAAGGCAAGTTATATTCACTCTCTGTTCCTGAGAGGGAGGCTATGGAGAGATACATCTCTGATTCTCTGGCATCTGGATTCATTCGTCCTTCCTCTTCTCCAGCGGGGGCGGGGTTCTTCTTTGTGGGGAAGAAGGACGGATCTCTGCGTCCTTGCATTGATTACCGTGGGTTGAATAACATCACAGTGAAGAATACCTATCCCTTACCGTTGATGTCCTCAGCCTTTGAAAGGTTACAGGGAGCATCCGTGTTCACTAAGTTGGATTTACGTAATGCATATAATTTGGTTCGCATAAGGGGGGGGGACGAGTGGAAGACCGCGTTTAACACCCCCAGAGGGCACTTCGAATATTTGGTCATGCCTTTTGGGCTATCCAACTCCCCAGCGGTTTTCCAGGCACTCGTCAATGACGTGCTGAGAGATATGATTGATCAGTTCATATATGTTTACCTGGATGACATACTGATTTTTTCTTCTTCTCTCCAGGAACACGTTCAGCACGTCAGACGAGTGCTTCAGAGGTTGTTGGAGAATGGACTTTTTGTCAAGGCGGAGAAATGCATTTTTCATGCACAATCCGTTCCATTCCTAGGTTACATCGTCTCGACTGAAGGTATTCGCATGGATCCTGACAAGGTTAAGGCTGTGGTGGATTGGCCAAGCCCAGATTCCCGTAAGGCCCTACAGAGGTTTCTGGGATTCGCCAATTTCTACCGGCGTTTCGTTCGCAACTTTAGCCAGATAGTCGCTCCTCTTACCGCCTTAACCTCCCCCAGAGTGACGTTCAGGTGGTCCGATACAGCCGAGGCTGCATTCGCCAAACTCAAGAGCCGCTTTGTTTCGGCTCCCATCCTCATAGCTCCCGATCCCTCGCGTCAGTTCGTGGTGGAGGTGGACGCTTCAGAGGTGGGGGTAGGTGCGGTACTTTCCCAACGTTCCTCTTCTGACGACAAGATGCACCCTTGCGCGTTCCTTTCCCATCGGTTATCACCTGCAACTACGACATTGGCAACAGAGAGTTGTTGGCAGTGAAGTTAACACTGGAGGAGTGGCGCCATTGGTTAGAGGGTTCGGGGGTACCTTTTATAGTTTGGACCGATCACAAAAATTTGGAATATATCAGAACCGCCAAGCGACTCAACTCCAGGCAGGCGCGGTGGGCACTCTTTTTCGGACGTTTTGACTTCTCTCTCTCGTATCGCCCGGGTTCCAAGAATGTCAAACCCGATTCCCTTTCTCGCATTTTTGACCATTCCGAACGCCCATCCACTCCCGAGTGCATCCTACCCGGGACCCTAGTGGTCTCCACACTCACATGGGAGGTTGAATCGAGGGTCAAAACGGCCTTAGAAGGGGTAACGCCTCCGCCCGGTTGCCCGCCTAATCGGTTGTTTGTGCCGGAGGGGTGTCGGTCCGATGTTATTCGGTGGGGGCATTGCTCCAACGTAGCGTGTCATCCAGGAGTCAGCCGCACTAGCTTTTTGGTTAAGCAACGCTTTTGGTGGCCACTGATGGCTCGTGACATTCACAGTTTTGTCTTGGCTTGCTCGGTTTGTGCCACTGGGAAGACTTCTAATCGACCCCCAGATGGGTTACTCCAACCGCTGTCGGTCCCTTCGAGACCCTGGTCCCACATCGCGCTAGATTTTGTTACCGCCCTCCCGCCCTCCCAGGGCAAGACGGTTGTTTTGACCGTGGTGGACCGGTTCTCGAAGGCAGCTCATTTTATTCCCTTGCCTAAATTACCATCTGCCAAGGAGACAGCGGTAACTGTCGTGGATCACGTATTTCGCTTACATGGCCTGCCGATGGACGTAGTTTCTGACAATTTGTGTCCAAGTTTTGGCAAGAGTTTTGTAGGTTACTGGGAGCGAGTGTCAGCCTTTCTTCAGGGTTTCATCCCCAGAGCAACGGTCAAACGGAGAGGGCCAACCAAGATTTGGAGAGAGTGTTGCGATGTTTGGTTTCTAAGAATCCCTCTTCCTGGAGTCAACAACTCTCTATGGTTGAGTACGCTCACAATTCGTTGCCAGTGGCAGCCACGGGTCTCTCTCCGTTTGAGTGTAGTTTAGGTTACCAGCCACCTATCTTTCCCAGTACGGAGTCCGAGGTCACTGTTCCCTCCGCTCACGCTTTCATCCAGAGGTGCCGTCACGCATGGAGCAGAGCCCGTGAGACTTTTCTCCGGGTGGGGGCGCGCACCAAGGCTAAGGCCGATCGCCACCGGTCGAAGCCTCCGGTATATGTCGTTGGCCAAAGAGTGTGGCTTTCTACTAAGAACATTCCACTCCGATCCGTTTCGAACAAGCTTGCCCCCAAATTTATCGGCCCGTTCAAAGTCACCAGGATCATTAGTCCGGTGGCGGTCCGGCTCAAGCTTCCTCCGGCGTATAGGAGAATTCATCCTACCTTTCATGTGTCTAAAATAAAACCTGTGTTTCAGGCACGCATTAACCCGCCGGTCCCGGTTCCCCCGCCGCCACGACTTGTTGATGGGGAACCCACCTTTTCTGTCAATCGTATTTTGGACTCTAGAAGGAGGGGACGCGGATTCCAGTACCTGGTGGACTGGGAGGGTTACGGCCCGGAGGAGAGAAGTTGGGTACCTGCTAGGGACATTCTGGATCACTCCCTTATCGATGATTTCAATCGACAGGTAAATTCGCCTGGGAACGCCAAGAGGCGTTCCTAGGGGGGTATTGTCACGGTTCATGAATCCACTGCCTCCTTCTCTCTTTCTCTTTCTCTTTCTCTTTCTCTTTCTCTCTCTCTCTCTCTCTCTCTCTCTCCCGTGTTTGTGTGGGCGTGGTTCCCAATCTCGGCCTGATTGTCTGCGCCAGCTGGAATCACTTATCTTCCCTTTATATGTTCTGTAACCAGTGTTTCTTGTTGTCAGATCGTTGTTACTTCCCTGAGGTTGTGTCGTGTGTCCGTGCTCATCTCTCGCCGCCCTTGTGTGGATTATCTGCTGTGCTCCTTCCTACCCATCCGGACACACTCCCCTGGATTTCTCAGCACGCTATCATAGGAAGATGCGCCCTAGTCCCTGGGTCGGATTCCGTCTGAGTACAGTCTGTCTGTCCTGTTGCTGCTGTGAACTGTATTCATTAAACCATCGTTGCTTGCATCTTGCATCCGCCTCTGTATTGTCACAATAACAGGCAATCTGGCTAGCCTTGTTTTTACACAAAGGTGATTTGTGTTTTGAGGTTCTATGGACAAATCTGGGGCAATACGCTGTGCATGTGACCTGTGATGAAGATGAGATCGAGGACAGTCCTTTCATGTCCCACAAACGCCTGAATAAAAATAAATGCTACCCACACAAGACGAGTGCCTCCCTGCAGTTACTGGGTCCATTTCTTCTGCTCTATTTAGCATTTGGGTCATTCTGCGCTTGTCCATGTATTTGGGTCATTCTGTGCTTGTCCATGTATTTGGAACATTCTGTGCTTCTCCAGAGATGCAGAAGTCGTGCAGCACATGAAAGGATTTTGTAAGTGATTTTGTAAACTGTACTTGAGATTTAGGTACAGTAAATTGTTTTGTTCAGTTAGTAATTTTATGTATTTTTTAGGTGAATGTGTATGGAACAGGTGTGAGTTAATATGGCTGTTTAGTGGACAGCGCAACAGAGTTCACAGTGGATGCCAGGTTTGCTGGTGATGGATCATTGGGCGTCCTTTCTCGGGTAAGAGGTGTCTGTACAAACAATGAAGATACACTGGCAGCATAAGGCTGAGTTTGCCCAATTTTGGCTCCATGAGGCCATGTCTGTTCTATAAATTCTAATATGGTCAAATCAAATTGTATTTGTCACATGAGCCGAATACAACAGCTGTACACCTTACAGTGAAACGTTTACGTACGAGCCCCTAACCAACAATAGTAAAAAAAAAAAAATATGGATAAGAATAAGAAATCAAATTAACAAGTAATTAAAGAGCAGCAGTAAAATAACAATAGCGAGACTATATACAGGGGGGTGCTGGTACATAGTCAATGTGCGGGAGCACCGGTTAGTTGAGGTAATATGTACATGTAGGTAGAGTTATTAAAGTGACTATGCATAGATGATAACAGAGAGTAGCAGCGGTGTAAAAGGGGGGGCAATGCAAATAGTCTGGGTAGCCATTTGATTAGGTGTTCAGGAGTCTTATGGCTTGGGATAGAAGCTGTTTAGAAGCCTCTTGGACCTAGACTTGGCCCTCCGGTCCCACTTTACTAAAGTTCTTTGCCATAAAGAACTGTGCTAGATATGATATACATTAGTATTCACTACAGTTATTACTGTTGTATATGGCCTTAAAGTAGGACTTATTCTATGTGTATACAATTCCTCTAACCCATTGATGAAGTCCCAGTCAATGTGGAGGTGGTTTGTAAAGAGCGGAGCCTCTATACTTGCTACTACACTCCAACCACTCTGGCCAAACACGCTATCTGTGTGACTTGAAGGAGGGGTCAGTGTCCCTGGCAGTCCTTTTACAGTAAGTAACAATAGAATGATTAAAATATGAACCATTCAACAAGACAAATATATATATATTTGTCTTTGTCTGAAATTGTTGTCTATTTTAGGTGACCCCCGACAGAGTTAGAATCGAACCATAATTAAACCCGGTGAGCTGATTTTACACATAAACTCTCTATCTTCATTCTCAAACGAATTGTATTGCATGTCCTACTGCAGGAGAGACGGACCAGGGATTTTCAGACAGCACTTATTTGTTGTACAAGCTTCATTTGCATGTAACCGGCCCAGCAGACGGGTCAGCTAATGCCTCCAATGTATGATGTCCACTACATCCAGAGACATTGCATTACTCTTCATTTAAAGTATATACTAACAACTTTTATAATAACATTTGATGCTTTCATCCTTTTTTTAGGTCAAGGGTGGTTTCGTGGGAACCCCAGAAGAGTTCACCACAGACACAAACAGCTCGGGCAGCCACCGACTCAAGGTGACAGTAGACGGCCCCAGCCCGACGAAAATAACGTGTTTTCCGATAACGAGGATGGAACTTGTACAAAGATAGTTCCTATAAGGTGGTTTATCTGCTCCTCGTCGCTGGTGTACACGCTACGGCTGAAGTAAGGTGGGGAAGTGGTGGCCAATTTCGCCTCCGAGGTTGTTGTGCATCCAGCTTTTTACAAGAGGCAAGTGAAGGTGTCTGGGACTGGAGCTGAAAGGGAAGGTTTAGTAGATTTGTCATAAAGCCTGGTGACTAAGCTTATTGCAATGGATAGGAGTTCTTAAGGCCATCATAATGGATAGGAGTTCTTAAGGCCATCATAATGGATAGGAGTTCTTAAGGCCATCATAATGGATAGGAGTTCTTAAGGCCATCATAATGGATAGGAGTTCTTAAGGTCATCATAATGGATAGGAGTTCTTAAGGCCATCATAATGGATAGGAAACGTCTTAAGTTTCTCTATTTTTTTAATGTCACTATAATATTTTCAGTAATGTTGTTACTGTGACATACTTTGTTGAATGGTCTGAATGGTATATCTTTTGACAGGAGGTCTGAATGGCCTTGACAGAGAATGTGACCCAGCCAGATTGTTTGCAAATGGCATAGGACTTCTAGGGCAGAGTAACAGTTTCAACATCACAACCAGGTGAGGCAGCCTTATGTTAGGGCCAACACTTCATTACAAAGCAATTGATTACCACTGATAGAATAGCCATTTCAAAGGTATCTGCACAATCAGAATGTTATTATGGACATCTCTTGTCATTGTACATTGAAGTTGGTTTCTGACAAATTATATTGAATTCACAGGGGTGCTCAAGCAGGTGGCTTGGCCATCACTGTGGAGGGCCCATCGGATGTGCAGGTCACCATCACAGAGAAACAAGATGGATGCTATGTTGCAGAGTACATCCCCAGTGTGCCGGGGCTGTATGACATCAACATCACCTATGGAGGAGAACACATTCTAGGCAAGCGTTTTCAGACTGGGAATATGTTAGTGGTTTGTGTGCCATTGATGCCCTTTCTGTTACCATTGTTGGTAACGTGAGAACTGTAGAGACACATATTTGTTTATCAGATAAGATTTCAACTTAATTTATACTCTTCATATATGAGCCCTACTAGTATTGAGTAATCTAAAATGGATGATATTTATTCAGAACATTAGACAAGTATAATGTATGCACTGGGAGTCGAGAAGCAGGTGGTACATTTAATAAAACAAAGAACATGGACTAATACACCATAGGAGTAGCGTCTTGACATGAAACACAGACACAATACTGGCTGGGGAAAGGACCTCAGGAAGTGCCAGTTAAAGGGGAGGTAATGAGTGAGGTAATGGAGTCCAGGTGTGTCTCATAATGAAGTGCAGGTGTGCGTAATGATTGATGACAGGTGTGCTTAATGATGGTTGCCAGGATCAATGGTTAGTAACCCGGCAGAGGGGAGGAGTGGGAGTAGACGTGACAAGAAGTTGATCGTAAAGATTTGGTTGATTCCATCTATCAAACAGGTAGCCCTTTCAAAGTATCAGTGATGTCAAAGTGTCTGGGACAAGCTTGGAGATTGTGTCGAAACTCCTCAGACCTTCACCATAAACTGTAGCAAGGTTGGAGAAGTACTAGCATATGTGGCTGTTATGACACCAAGTGGTGGGTACAAATTATATCAAGATACTCATCTATTTCAAATATACAGACATTTTGGTTGTTGCTTGATTTACCAGGTAAGATAGAACTTTTGGAGGTAACAGACAATGGTGATGAGACATTCAGTGGCCTACTCCCCTTCTATGGTGGGTCCTCACTCGAGTGGTCAAATATGCCAATGAAGAGGCATTCTCTAGGTGAGATCAATTTTTTTTCAGATGGGAAATGTTTAGTGTGTACATTTTTAATATAGTTATGATGTACATATGCAGGATCCTAGTCTGACCATATTTTTGCAGAGGTTGGTACTTTTTTGTTAGGACAAATCAAGACTGACTTTTGTAAAGTAGAAATTACAAACTTTAGAAGCCCTTTACACCTTGAGTACAGAGGACATTTGCTGCAACAGGGTGATCAAATTTTAAGATCTTATATCTGTATGTGAAACATGATTTTTACTAACCATATCCATATTGCATTTCATTTCTGTCATTTCTTATATTGCAGTCCAGTTGTGTTGCCTACTAATGATGCCAACAAGTTGCACGTGTCTGGATCAGGCTTGGAGTCAGGAATTTGTGCCCACATTCCTCAGACCTTCACCATTGACTGTAGCAAGACTGGAGAGGCCCCAAAATCTGTGGCTGTCATGACACCTAGTGGTATGCATTTGGAGGTTGTATGCATTTGGAGGTTGTATGCAAATCAAATTCACAACCGCATATCTGGTCATTTATTGTTCTGTTCATGACTTTGCTATTTCTATTTACTTTACTATCTTTCTAATAAGGTAATATAGAGCTTGCAAAGGTGACAAAGAATGGATGGGACATATTTAGTGTGCTACTCCCCTTCCATGGATTCTCTGGTGGGAAGATGAAGATGAGTTTCATAGGTAACGCAGTAGAATTTCATATTTTAGATGCCGTTGTTAATGTAGACCAGTCACATTGTCATTTTGTGAAAAATTCAACTTGATTTTTCTGTATTTAACTGTATTGCAGTCTCTAAAACTTCCAAGTTTGTGTGGGCCAGGCTTGCAGTCAGGAATTTGTGCAATGTTCCCTCCGATATTCACAATTGACTGGAGAGACCCCAGTCTGACTGTTATGACACCTAGTGGTGAGTATCTGTGTTTTTCAGTAATCTCTTGAGTTGGTTTCAATTAAGCTTAAGAATTTTACATGGGTGAAGTATTATGTTCTTTTTGATTTAAAATAACCAGGTGAGCTTGTGGCGGTAACATACAATGGGGATGGGACATACTCTGTAGCCTACTCCCCTTCTATGGAGGATTCTCACTCTCTGGTTGTCAAGTATGAGGATGAGTTTTGCAGGTAAGACTTTTTTTAAAGAACATGATTTTTTAAAGTGCGAAATCCCATTTAAGGAAACAATGATTTTATTTAACTAGGAAAGTCATTTAAGAACATTCTTATTTACAATGATGGCCAAACCTGGACGACTCTGTGCCGATTGTGCGCTGCCCTAATGGACTCCTGATCACGGCCAGGTGTGATACAGCCTGGAATCGAACCATGGTCTGTAGTGAAGCCTCAAGCATTGAGATGCAGTGCCTTAGATCGCTGCGCCACTCGGGAGTGTCAACATGTTCTTTACTTTTCAGTTTTTCCCACTTCAAGTGCTGCCCACATCAGGCCAACAAGTTGATAGTCTCAGGGTCAGGCTTGGAGTCAGGAACTTGTGCCCAAACTCCCCAGATCTTTACAATTGATTGTAGCAAGACTGGAGAGGCCCCATAGTATGTTGCTGTTATGACTCATACCAGTGAGAATTATTTAATTTCTGACTCATGTATTTTTTTTATTTGACTCATGTGGATTTTGCCATCTTTTACTTTATTTAAGTAAGATAAGGTTTCTTTATTGTATCTATGCAGGTAAAATGGAGATGAAACCTACTCACTGGCCTACTTCCCTTCCATGAAGGATCCTCACTGGTTGTCAAATACGGTGACGAAGATGAGTTCTCCAGGTAAGATATGGAACAGTTAGATTAAATGTGAATGCACTTTTGTGTCTTTTTGACCAGTATGTTTCAGTTCCTTGTCTTGTGCTCTCATGATGCCAGTAAAGTGAGAGCCAAAGGTCTGGGCCTGGTATCTGGGTTACCTGCCAGCCTATCTTCACAATTCACCATAGATGCTATGATGTAGGAGAGGGCCATTAATCAGTGAAGATTACTGTGAGTTATAAATTATGATTTACGTAAGAGCCATATTATAAGCTTGAACCCCTTGTGGAGGCCACAGTCTTAGGTTTTATCACCAGCACATTTTACATCGCATCACATGTTTTCAAGTGTAGTTTCATGTTAACGCATGTTGCGTTACTTGTTATTGCATTAACTTCAAATAAGATCACATGAAAACATGTGTTTTTGGAACACTTCACATGTGAAATTAATATTTTTTCACAAGGGTCTTCATAGCAAAAATGAATGGCTATTCTGAGTTATATTAATCTCATCAACACAGTATTTATATTCCATAAATTGAAGTGACACTGGCTCAATCTGTGCATGGTGTACTGTGGGTCACCTATAGCCCAGATCTACTGCCAAACATACAGCTGGACAGACGGCAAGAAAGCAACTTGCTCTAATAGCATTTCAGTACTAGGGAACTTGCACTAACTAGATTATTTGTGAAGGGGAAAGCTAATTTCATATTATGCAAATTAAAACTGATACTACTCATGACCAGTCAGTCTCCAAACAAAAAAAGCTGTTCTGCTTCTGTCTTGAACCTAGTCCACAGAAATCCACCATCCATGGAGGTAAGCCTGCCCGACCTAGCTACCTCGTAGTTGTAGAACTAGCTAGCATTGGTCAGTTGATCCACTCATCAACGTCTCCGAAGATATTGCAACTTGATTGCATTTTAACTACTTTGCTTTACTCATAGTTACTGTGAATAGCATCTAACTAGCTAGCTACAACTGCGGCTGTAGTCTTGAGACAGCTAGCGTTTTCTGTTCCTGTCTTCTGACTTACTGGTTAGGTTAGTAAGGGTTGATGTTGAGCCTGGTGTTTTGCAGGTACTATTTAATGAAGCTGCCACTTGAGGACTTGTGAGGCGTCGGTTTCTCAAACTAGACACTAATGTACAGTGGGGCAAAAAAGTATTTAGTCAGCCACCAATTGTGCAAGTTCTCCCACACAGGTGAACTTAATATAAGTGTCACATGATCTCTGTATATTAACTAGACCTGTTCTGAAAGGCCCCAGAGTTTAACACCACAAAGCAAGCAGCACCATGAAGAACAAGGAGCTCTCCTAACAGGTCAGGGACAAAGTTGTGGAGTACAGATCAGGGTTGGGTTATACAAAAAATATTAAACTTTGAACTTCCCATGGAGCACCATTTTAAATCCATATAAAAAAATATATATACATTTTTTTTAAAGAAAATGGCACCACAACAAACCTGCCAAGAGAGGGCTGACAACAAACTCACAGACCAGGCAAGGAGGACATTAATCAGAGAGGCAACAGAGACCAAAGATAAACCTGAAGGAGCTGCAAAGCTCCACAGCGGAGATTGGAGTATCTGTCCATAGGACCACTTTGAGCTGGGCTTTACGGAAGAGTGGCCAGACAAAAGCCATTGCTTAAAGAGACTCCCCATACATACGGATGAAGGTACTCTGGTCAGATTAGATTAAAACGTAGCTTTTTGGCCGTCAAGGAAAACTCTGTCTGGTGCAAACCCAACACCTCTCATCACCCCGAGACCTCATCCCCACAGTGAAGCATGGTGGTGGCAGCATCATGCTGCGGGATGCTTTTGATTGGCACGAACTGGGAAACTGGTCAGAATTGAAGGAATGCTGCATGGCGCTAAATAAAGGGAAATTCTTGAGGGATAACCATTTCAGTCTTCCAGAGAGTTGAGACAGGGACAGAGATTCACCTTCCAGCAGGACAATGACCCTAATTTTTACTGCTAAAGGAACACTTGAGTGGTTTAAGGGAAAACATTTAAATGTCTTGGAATGGTGATAATGGGATTTATTTGATCATGTAAATGATTAGAATATTCCCCCCTGAAACCGTATGATTGTATGAAATTGATTAGAATCATAAAATGATTCTAATGGTATGTGTGTGTGTGTGGTTTTAGTCAGTAGAATTATATATCTGTGTGTAGGTCTATTATAGTATCTTAAAAACAGACTGTCTGAGCAAGATTTGGTGCCGACCTTGGCTGGGGCCACAGAGTACTTCCCAGGGTCTCGGTCTCCCTATCTTGAGGGGGATGGGGAGTAAGTCTCTCGGATTCCCCTAATCTTTGTTGGCTGGATAGCAGGACGTGTGTATGTTAATGTAAATGTGTGTGCATGAGAAGCCAGTATAAAATGAAGGGTTTTGTACAATTAACCAGCGCTCTCGTAAATAAACTTTGACTATCGTAGCTGGGCCTCTGTCTGATTCGTTTCTTACAAATTCTGGGTTTCAGGCTGAGTAGTCGCTTGAATTGGGTTTATGAACATTGAACATAATTCTCGTGACAATTTGGTCCTTCAAGTGCCGGATCGCAAGACCGAGGTGCCTCTCGTCCCAAGGAACTGCTGAAAAACATGCACAGGTGGATCCAGGATCTGTAAGACAAAGACCTGACCTCTGAATTGAGGGTTTATTTCAGGCCAGTGGTGAACTGGTACACGACAGAGGTGGTGACGAGATCTAACCTACATGGCTTTTCCCAGTCTACGAGAAGGTCAGTAAATCTTTATTCACAAATTTGGGGAATTGACGCTCGGGCTACGTTCAGAAATATATTTGATTTGTTTTTGTGTAGTTTAGGTGTTTTATTTTAAAAATCCCACAGGGCATTCTTAACTGGTGACCTTTAAAAAAAAATTTGTGTAGAGAACCCTGATATAGGTAGTTTCTAGGCAATTGGGAAATAGGAATTGGGTATAGAGCCACCTAGGCAGCAGGAGAAGGGGGTCCGTAATGACCCCGGTTATCTGTGGTCACTACCAATAAACTATCTAATGTTGAGACCTAACCGTTAAATTGGCCAATATACATTAGCCGATCTAACATACTAAGATCTAACAATAATTAGCAGGGAGGGAGGCAGAACTACCGGAGGCGTGCAAATTAGGTCTAACTATCCCACGAAAGGAGACACCCACAAAGATTGTGCAGGAATAACAACTATAGTAATTGGATAATGGGGAAAAAGCACATACATGATCATAGAAATAAATACACACAGATTTTGAGAAAAGGTATAGGAACTACAAGGGTCACTAACAATGGGCAGTAAATCCTCAAAGGAGGTTCCGGAGATGAGCGCTATATGCAGTTAACTTGTTATGGCTGCAATCGGGATAAGTGTCATCAACAACCGCTGAATAGCATAAATAATAATATAATAATATAATAACTATAATAATTATAGTCATGAAATCGCAAGTGCAATATAGGAAAACACAGCTTAGCCTTTTGTTAATCCACCTGTCATGTCAGATTTTGAAATTATGCTTTACAGCGAAAGCAATCCAAGCGTTTAAGTTTATCAATCGCACGATAAAACATTAAGTACACTTAGCATCAGGTAGCTCGGTCATAAATCAGAAAAGCAATCAAATGAATCATTTACCTTTGATCTTCGGATGTTTTCACTCGGGAGGCTCCCAATTACACAAATGTTCCTTTTGTTCCATAAAGATTATTTTAAGATCCAAAATACCTCTGTTTGTCGCGTTATGTTCAGAAATCCACAGGAAAGAGCGGTCACGACAACGCAGACATTTCCAAATAGTTTCCATAATGTCCACAGAAACATGTCAAACTTTTTTTTTTTATCAATCCTCAGGTTGTTTTTAAAATGTATAATCAATAATATATCAACCGCAAATGTCTTTCACAGTAGGAGAGGGAAAAGCAATACCTATCCAAACTGTTGAGCGAGCAAAACATTACGTCAAGTGTTCACATGAGTTATCGTTCTGGCTCATTTTTCAAAATAAAAGCCTGAAACTGTCTGAAGACTGACACCTTGAGGAAGCGATATGAAAAGGAATCTGGTTCATATCCCTTTAAATGGAGCAAAGGGAGGCTATGGAACATGGCGTTTTCAAAATAGAAGCCACTTCCTGCTTTGATTTTCCTCAGGTTTTCGTCTGCAATATCAGTTCTGTTATACTCACAGACAATATTTTGACAGTTTTGGAAACTAAGAGTTTTCTATCCAATACTAATAATAATATGCGTATATTAGCAACTGGGGAGCTGGCTGTTTGCAATGGGCACCTTTTCATCCAAGTTACTCAATACTGCTCCTGCAGCCATAAGTTAAGAGAATTGCCTATTTCTGTTTAAAGTGGAGGAAGGAGTATGAATTTGATGGAAGTGTGGACGTAGGAAAGTTGGAACTAATGATAAGACGGATGCATAAGGCATGTGGAGAGTGGCTGGCAGATAAATGACGAGCAGAGGGGCTAGACACGGCGAGGGTATGGTTAGGTGAGGAAGAGAGTTGAGGGAGAAAAGGAAAATGTAAGTTGCAAGCAACAGAGCAATAACTCCCACGGCTACTCTGGAGGTCCCCCCCCATAAGCCTAAATTGTACCCAACCCCGATGATGAAACGGTGGTGAGACTACGGCAGCCAGGGCTTTCCGTCCCACCCCCACCACTCCCATATGGGGAACCTCCTGGAGCCGAGGGAGGGGTAGAGCAGGAGGAGGAAAGCATGGGGCTAGCTGCCCTAGGGAAAGTGTTGGGGGTGTATCAGAATAGTTGGGTAACATAGATAAGATGTTTTATTTTCATTTATATGCTTGTGAGTTACTTCTCATTTAGAATGTATCTTGTTGTACTATAGTGGTGGCCATTTGCAGTTATCCTTTCTCTGTCCTGGGTTCAGTTACTTGGGCCGCAGAGGGGGAGAGGTCAAGCTTGTCTTCATATGTAAACATATCTTTTAAACCATGTGAAGGGATGATTGAGGTTGTCTCTCATGATTTGGTAAATACAGGACATTTTCACTACAAAAGTCAGGAGAGACTGAACTGAACTAGGATGTAGGATGAACAAGTGACAGGATGCAGGGGAAAGAGGTAGAAACAAGGCTTTACCACTCAAGGCTGAGGTCGCATATGCAGAGCCCAGGGAGGAGAGGAGTAGCAGAGTGGCTGGATGAAGATGAAATGGAGGCTAGTCAGTAACCTCTAATTGCCTTGCCCAACCCACGGGCTGGGGATGCAGGACAGGAACTCATTTTAGAAGTGTTTTGAGCATGGACACATAGGTACGTAGAAAGGGTGGTGGAAGGAATGGTACACCCTAAGACTGGAATGGATGGATGGATTTACAAGGGATCTAGGAAGTTTGGCAGCCAGCTTCAACTTACACATAGGAGAAGTGGAGAGAGCAGTAGGGCAGTTGGTGGGAAAGGACTGGGCAGCTGTACAAGGGCAATGGGTGCTGGGACTTAACAATTTAATTGCATTGCCATGGGCAGCAGATGGTGGTTACGTTAGAATTACAGAATTGTATAATAATTTGAGGCATTATTATCACCGACACGCAGACTTCTCTAAGGTTTCTGAATGCAGGCAGGGAGATGGTGAGACCATCAGGCAGTACTTAGAGACTGAAGGATATGTTTTAATGCCAAAAGTGGTTTAA
Organism: Oncorhynchus nerka; assembly: GCF_034236695.1. NCBI lineage: Eukaryota > Metazoa > Chordata > Actinopteri > Salmoniformes > Salmonidae > Oncorhynchus > Oncorhynchus nerka. The sequence goes on from NC_088415.1 coordinate 21,096,357, forward strand.
CAGAGCACCCCATAGCAGATGGTTTTAACACTGCATATCACCAGCAGCAGAAGATGGCTTTCCTCAGCGGAATACATCCCGATATTAGCAGTACCATAAAGAACTTTGGTAGGGTGGGGACAAGCAGAACTGGGGGAAGTAAAAAGATATGCAATTCATTATGAACAGCACGGTAAAAGTGAGGAGACTAAGAAGAAGCTGAAAGGGGCAGAATACTTGGCCACTCTGGGTGAGATAGCAGGTAAGGGCTCTGACAGAAAGGGATGGAAGGCTAACAGAAGAGATGAGGACAGATAAGGATAGATGTTTTAATGTAACAAGTCTGGTCACTTTGCTTGGATTGTGAGGCACCATGCAGGCACTGCAAGGAAGTAGGACACAATCACCGTGATTGTCTTAACAAGAAAGATAGAAGGGACAAAAGAAGCAGGCATCCACAGCCTGAGGAAGAGGAGGCGTGACTAGATTCAGGGGCAGTAGCGAGACCGGGGGGATGTCGGAACAGAATTGTGACATTTTTTTTTTAATTAGCAACTATTGATTTGACATTGCAACAGGAACAGAAACCCTATTTGACTTTAACCGTAATGGGTCAAATTAAATTCCTCTGTGATACTGGGGCTCGTCGTACAGCAATCTGTGCCGACGACACTCCCCCCGGGGTACAGAGTAATGGGGAAAAGATCATAGTACTGTCCGCATCAGGACATCAATTCATGGAACGGCTATCCGCTCCTATGACACTGAAACCTGAGTTGTCTGGGGGAGAAGCTACCGTTCCTGTACTGATATAATTTTATTTTACAGGGACGGTGAACATTGTGTGTAAAATTAATGATTAGAGGGAGTCAATGTTTGGGTTTCTGAATCGGGGTAGTATAATGAATGCTGCCCAAGTGGTTTTTCTGTGAAAAGGAGTGCTTCATTGTCTTTGGAATGTTTTCTGGGGGCTGTAATCTTGAAGGGAGCGAGTGACAAGACTTGGAAACATTGAGTTTTTAGCCTTTGGGGAGAAGATTTCCATGTTTTCTAGAGACTATCTTAAAGGGGTACACATTTACATTTAAGTCATTTAGCAGACGCTCTTATCCAGAGCGACTTACAAATTGGTGCATTCACCTTATGACATCCAGTGGAGCAGCCACTTTACAATAGTGCATCTAAATCTTTTAAGGGGGGTGAGAAGGATTACTTTATCCTATCCTAGGTATTCCTTAAAGAGGTGGGGTTTCAGGTGTCTCCGGAAGGTGGTGATTGACTCCGCTGTCCTGGCGTCGTGAGGGAGTTTGTTCCACCATTGGGGGGCCAGAGCAGCGAACAGTTTTGACTGGGCTGAGCGGGAACTGTACTTCCTCAGTGGTAGGGAGGCGAGCAGGCCAGAGGTGGATGAACGCAGTGCCCTTGTTTGGGTGTAGGGCCTGATCAGAGCCTGGAGGTACTGAGGTGCCGTTCCCCTCACAGCTCCGTAGGCAAGCACCATGGTCTTGTAGCGGATGCGAGCTTCAACTAGAAGCCAGTGGAGAGAGCGGAGGAGCGGGGTGACGTGAGAGAACTTGGGAAGGTTGAACACCAGACGGGCTGTGGCGTTCTGGATGAGTTGTAGGGGTTTAATGGCACAGGCAGGGAGCCCAGCCAACAGCGAGTTGCAGTAATCCAGACGGGAGATGACAAGTGCCTGGATTAGGACCTGCGCCGCTTCCTGTGTGAGGCAGGGTCGTACTCTGCGGATGTTGTAGAGCATGAACCTACAGGAACGGGCCACCGCCTTGATGTTAGTTGAGAACGACAGGGTGTTGTCCAGGATCGCGCCAAGGTTCTTAGCGCTCTGGGAGGAGGACACAGTGGAGTTGTCAACCGTGATGGCGAGATCATGGAACGGGCAGTCCTTCCCCGGGAGGAAGAGCAGCTCCGTCTTGCCGAGGTTCAGCTTGAGGTGGTGATCCGTCATCCACACTGATATGTCTGCCAGACATGCAGAGATGCGATTCGCCACCTGGTCATCAGAAGGGGGAAAGGAGAAGATTAATTGTGTGTCGTCTGCATAGCAATGATAGGAGAGACCATGTGAGGTTATGACAGAGCCAAGTGACTTGGTGTATAGCGAGAATAGGAGAGGGCCTAGAACAGAGCCCTGGGGGACACCAGTGGTGAGAGCACGTGGTGAGGAGACGGAATCTCGCCACGCCACCTGGTAGGAGCGACCTGTCAGGTAGGACGCAATCCAAGCGTGGGCGCCGGAGATGCCCAACTCGGAGAGGGTGGAGAGGAGGATCTGATGGTTCACAGTATCGAAGGCAGCCGATAGGTCTAGAAGGATGAGAGCAGAGGAGAGAGAGTTAGCTTTAGCAGTGCGGAGCGCTTCCGTGATACAGAGAAGAGCAGTCTCAGTTGAATGACTAGTCTTGAAACCTGACTGATTTGGATCAAGAAGGTCATTCTGAGAGATAGCGGGAGAGCTGGCCAAGGACGGCACGTTCAAGAGTTTTGGAGAGAAAAGAAAGAAGGGATACTGGTCTGTAGTATCGGAGGGATCGAGTGTAGGTTTTTTCAGAAGGGGTGCAACTCTCGCTCTCTTGAAGACTGAAGGGACGTAGCCAGCGGTCAGGGATGAGTTGATGAGCGAGGTGAGGTAAGGGAGAAGGTCTCCGGAAATGGTCTGGAGAAGAGAGGAGGAGATAGGGTCAAGCGGGCAGGTTGTTGGGCGGCCGGCCGTCACAAGACGCGAGATTTCATCTGGAGAGAGAGGGGAGAAAGAGGTCAGAGCACAGGGTAGGGCAGTGTGAGCAGAACCAGCGGTGTCGTTTGACTTAGCAAACGAGGATCGGATGTCGTCGACCTTCTTTTCAAAATGGTTGACGAAGTCATCTGCAGAGAGGAGGAGGGGGAGGGGAGGGGGATTCAGGAGGGAGGAGAAGGTGGCAAAGAGCTTCCTAGGGTTAGAGGCAGATGCTTGGAATTTAGAGTGGTAGAAAGTGGCTTTAGCAGCAGCGACAGAAGAGGAAAATGTAGAGAGGAGGGAGTGAAAGGATGCCAGGTCCGCAGGGAGGCGAGTTTTCCTACACACACATATGGAATATTAGAAGTTTATTTTTGGAGTTTTAATTAAACATGTGATTTTTTTTTTTTACACAAAGGGAATGTTCTGGGAACCTGGGATATAACCTGTAGATAAATGTTTGATGGTTTTTCTTTCATTTGTATACTATATAGTATGAAACATGACTGTAAAAGGTTGGTATGACTTGACCTCAGTGCTTTCCTTTGGGGTCTAATCAGCCTCATGGGAGGGCCATTTGGATAATACATTTGTGTAATGGATAATTATGAACGAGTTTATAGTTCTTTGACATTTGTAATTTGAACCAATGAGAAAGAAATGGCATAGCCTTGGATTAATGGTAGACTTATGTTAAGTATTTAGAACCTAAGCCAACAGGACAGGGATATATGACAGCTGTGGTGATTCAGGATCACTGAGAGCATCGACATAACGTTAATCAAACAATGTAAAACCTTAGATTGCCACCACAGACAGGTGATTTTTCTCAAATCCATGATTTCAGACAGGGAGACAGTGAGCCACTTAGTCAAGATTTGGAAACAACCCATATTTGATACTGACTATTATGAGAGCGACAGACGGATAGAAGGAAGGACAGACAGAGAAGCCCTCCCCGCACTGCTGAGACCTTGCAGAGAGAAGATAGAAGTGACACCGAATGGGTAGATAACAGGGGAATGAAAGCTTAGTTGGTTTCGGGAGCAAAGATGTTAGACACTGAACCATGGCCTAGAAATGATTGACATAACGATAATTTACTAATCTTACCCAAGTCATTGTTATGCGGCAATATTGATACATGGGCAGAGCCATGTATCAAGAGGGGGTAGGTTAGGACACTTTGTGGCCTATTGGATAATAAACAAATCTTTTTGTATTAGATAAATATAGCAATAATTTGGATAATGCCAGACAACAAGTAGACATATAGAAGTTGAAGATATACTAGCAGAACACATGAGAAGACTGTTAACCAAACCAAGATTTTGTGTCCGACAGGAGAAGGTGATTCACTCAATGCAACCAGGAGACTGGATATGGATACAGTCCCTGAGGAGAATAGATGGGAAGCAGCCACGTTGGGAAGGGCCATATCAAGTACTCCTGGTGACAGCCTTCGTGGTGAGAATTGCTGAAAGAGCTACCTGGGTTCATGTCACACATTGCAAGAGGGAAAGAAACACTGACACTGTCAAACAATCAGTTAGGAGAAGAACCGAATACCAATGGGGTTCGGAGGTTACCTCTCTAACGAAGATTTCCTCCCTGTGTATGTTCATAGAAGTGAAATTGTGGGCTTGCCTCTAGCTGATGATATGTTCTCTGGGAAAGGGTGGGGCTTTACAGGAGTGCTGATCGGTCTGAGCTGTCTTATTGTGGGAGCCATATTCCTAATACACTATGACCCAACCCGAGAATGCAGAAGGTGGTAAATTGACCCATAGTTTAGACTATGAGGATTTTGTATTAACCGAGTGTCAAGAGAATTATGTTCTCAATGTTCATAACCCAATTCAATTATACTACTCAGTCTGCGGCCTAGAATTTGTAAGATACTGGTCAAATGAAACAGACGGAGGCCCAGCTAAAATAGTCTTTAAGTTTTATTCACGGGAACGTTCTAAAGTCAAGAATACAAAACAATTCATTTTATACTGACCTCTCACACACACATTCACACCACCATACGCACACACATTCATGCTAACATTAGCACACAATGTCCTGCTACGCACACACATTCACACTAACCAGCCGAAGAGATTAGGGAGGCCTTGAGACGTACTCTGCGTTCTCTCCCAAATCTCTAGTCAGGTCAGCACCGAGCTCAGACTTATTGATTATGATTTTATACATTCTAATCAATTCCATACAATTATATGTTTCAGTGCGGAATATTCTAATCATTCAATTAACATAAATCCAACTAACAATCTACTAAATAATACACACTGATACATCAATTGTATACAAGAATAATCCAGACCAATACATTGCTAATCATATCCTGCCATGTGTTACACAATCTATTGCAAGCTCAACGGTTTCTCCCACCTCTGGGTGGGGAGACTTCCTTCCCTGTTATCAGATTCACAGTGGTCATAAGTTGTTTGCCACGGTTCCTTGTCTGCTATGATTCAAACACATTTACATATGTTATACAGTGACAGGGTGGAATACTGTTAATTATTGCCTGAACATTAACTTCAAATTACACCTATTTTTATTAATATTGTCACTCAAAATCAAACCAATATGTGTATTTTCATTCCTTATCCATCAATGACTGTTACAGGCCTACATTAGGTAGCCTAACACTTCCTGTTAGGGTTTTTATTCCAATCTTCATAAAAGTCTTAACACTCAAATAGTCTCATCCAACATTGGCTCCTCGTAGTTAAAAGAAACGGAGCCATCTCCGAGGCCTGGAGGCCCGTATTCGTCATCACACTGGCCGGAGCTCGGAATCGGTCCGTACCCACCATCTGTTGTGTCATTGACTTCTCCAGAGTCCTGGTAAGCAAACCTTTCACACAGGGGACCAAAAAACATCCACCCAGAACCAAGACACTCCTACAGGTGAAAGTTGCCCACAACACAGCGGTTATGACATTTTTCCATTTCCCAAACACACTATCAAACCAATTTGTTAGTGCATTATCTATCCGAGTTCTCTGCCAATTCGTGAGCTAATGTGGTTAAACCAGCCAGGGCCTTGTTCACTGATCCGTCTGGAGCTGTGTTATCGGGGATGAAAGTACAACATTCCGATCTTAATATCACACATACACCACCCTTTTCCGCCAGTAACAGATCCAATGAATTAATCCAATCTACAGTTTTGAGTTGACCACCAGAAGATGCTTGATTCCAAGCCAGCCATTACCTGATTCCTAGCTTTGAACTCATCAGGCACCCCCCTTGGAACTCCAATGCTATCAATGTAAACTCTATTGTCAGAAGATCCTGACGGAGCACTCCTTTCTATTCTACCTGGCCCTAGGTTTTTGTGTTTGATAAGGGTGAAGGGCATGCCTAACTGCACTAGTGCACAAATACCGGTCCAATTGGTAGGCAGGTCAGGCCACAGCCTCACACCTCCACAAACTACCAGACATCCGCTCTAGTCCTTTTCCTCTGCCAGTCAGGTCTCCCATTGTCTTGTCGGTTGTAACATTCTCTGTCCTATTGCATGTTCTTACTTCCCCTACGTCCCATCCATGTGTGAGGTAGTGAGCCATACAATAATAGTGTCCTCCTGTAACTGTGAAAGGGGGAAGTCTGGATGTAATAGGCACATGGGGATGCATAAGAGATCACTTGATCTGGGTAAACAGGAAGTGAAAGTGGAGATCGGGAAGGATGTCAGTTGAGTTCTATGTAGACCAATTAGGTTCTCTGACCCCGTGGCAGTCTAGGACTATGAGCCATTATGGAAGATATCTGTGCAGGTCCCCGTGTAGTTCATGGAAACGGGTCATAGCTCACACTGAGAGAGAGGGCTACATAAATCCACATACCCAGTATGGAAGAAAGAGTGTTGTGAGGGTTTTTGACTGTAATCCTGAGCAGGGGAAATATTGCGTAAAGGTACGAATGACCATTTAAAAACGTACAGGAAGAGGATCTCTGGTTATGGTATGTTGGATTTGACCAGGTTTCGGTTGATACCCTGATGCCATTCCGGGCATTTCTGGAGGAACCAGAACTCATTGTGTTATATTATTATATGTGTGTGTAATCATTGATGTTGTTAATACAACCCACGCAAAATAATATAGTTGTTTTTGAAGTTCTTTCCAATGTTTTAAGGGTTTATGAAAAGTTTATTTCCATCCTGACTTTTACATAAGTCCTTTGTATTGGTGTAGACTTGACGGACCAGATGGGACTCATTCCCTCCCAAACCAAAAGGAGAAACCAATGTTTTCTCTGGTAGGGACAACCTACCTGGCACCCCTATAAATAATAACCTCAAGTCAAAACCGTTACAAAACGGTCAGAAACAGACTCCATATGGGTGGTATGAGGGCCCGACGTCCACAGGTGGGGGTTGTGCTTACAGGCCAACACCGTGCAGGACGTTTGGCATTTGCCAGAGAACACCAAGATTGGCAAATTCGCCACTGGCGCCCTGTGCTCTTCACAGATGAAAGCAGGTTCACACTGAGCACATGTGACAGAGAGACGCCGTGGAGAACGTTCTGCTGCCTGCAACATCCTCCAGCATGACCGGTTTGGCGGTGGGTCAGTCATGGTGTGGGGTGGCATTTCTTTGGGGGCCGCACAGCCCTCCATGTGCTCGCCAGAGGTAGCCGGACTGCCATTAGGTACCGAGATGAGCTCCCCAGACCCCTTGTGAGACCATATGCTGGTGCGGTTGGCCCTGGGTTCCTCCTAATGCAAGTCAATGCTAGATCTCATGTGGCTGGAGTGTGTCAGCAGTTCCTGCAAGAGGAAGGCATTGATGCTATGGACTGGCCTGCCCGTTCCCCAGACCTGAATCCAATTGAGCACATCTGGGACATCATGTCTCGCTCCATCCACCAACGCCACGTTGCACCACAGACTGTCCAGGAGTTGGCAGATGCTTTAGTCCAGGTCTGGGAGGAGATCCCTCAGGAGACCATCCGCCACCTCATCAGGAGCATGCCCAGGTGTTGTAGGGAGGTCATACAGGCACGTGGAGGCCACACACACTGAGCCTCATTTTGACTTGTTTTAAGGACATTACATCAAAGTTGGATCAGCCTGTAGTGTGGTTTTCCACTTTAATTTTGAGTGTGGCTCCAAATCCAGACCTCCATGGGTTGATAAATTTGATTTCCATTGATCATTTTTGTGATTTTGTTGTCAGCACATTCAACTATGTAAAGAAAAACGTATTTAATAAGAATATTTCATTCATTCAGATCTAGGATGTGTTATTTTAGTGTTCCCTTTTTCTTTTCTGCGTTTTGTGTAGCGCCTGCAGGGTTGAAATGTGCTACTCTTGTTTACTGTTGTGCTATGATCAGATAATAGCTTCTTATGCTTTCGCCGAACAGCCTTTTTAAAATCTGACATGTTGGCTGGAATCACAATGAGTGTAGCTTTAATTTAGTATCTTACGTGTGATTTAATGAAAGTTTGATTTTTATATAATTTTATTTGAATTTGCCGCGCTGCATTTTCCCTGGCTTTTGGCCAAGTGGGACGCAAGTGTCCCCTATACCATAAGAAGTTAAGGGCTTGTAAGTAAGCATTTCACACTAAGGTAAATAAATACCTGTTGTATTTGCACATGTGGCAAAATAAGTTGGATTTGATTTGGGGAAATTATTTCTGCGGGATGATTGTAAAATCCCCTGTTTTAAAGAACAGTCTCACTCTTCTTCTGCTGTGCAGGTGCATCCCGAAAGAGGTGGGAGAGCATCTGGTCGACGTGATGAAAGATGGACAGCATGTGGCCAGCAGTCCCATCCCTCACCATCACCCAGTTAGAGATTTCAGACCCCAGAAGGGTCAAGTTCTTTGGACCAGGGCTCGTGACGGGGAGCGTACCCTTTGAGATCTCAGACTTTGTGAATATACAAGATGCAGAGTCACAAATCTCCCCCTGAAACAAAAACATATCACCATGTGAATATTTTCAGAAATTCGACTAAGACTTTGTGGCTGAACAATTTATCAGCCTCTGGGAGTCTGACTCTGGCCATCGAGGGTCCCAGTACTGTGTAGGTCCAGACGGCGGATGGTTTCTGTGTTGTCTCCTTCTGCCCCACGGAGCCTGGGGCCTACACCCTCTCAGACAAATTCACAGAAGAACATATGCCAGGTAGCTACATTATTTCTGTGAACAAATGTTAGTAAATAGAACAGTTTGAACAGAGAAGCTGTATTTGTATTCAAACCGTATGTAATGTACACTACATGACCAAAAATATGTGGACACCTGCTCATCGAGCCTCCACAGGCTATCGACGAGATGTTGGAACATTGCTACGAGGGCTTCCATTCAGCCACGAGCATTAGTGAGATCGGGCACTGATGTTGGATGATTAGGCCTGGCTCCAATTCATCACAAAGGTGTTTGATGGGGTTGAGGTCAGGGCTCTGTGCAGGCCAGTCAAGTTCTTCCACACCGATCTCAACAAACCATTTCTGTATGGACCTCGCTTTATGCATGGGGGCAGAGTCATGCTGAAACAGGAAAGGGGCTTTCCCAAACTGTTTCCACAAAGTTGGAAGCACAAAATCATCTAGAATGTCATTGAATACTGTAGCATTAATATTTACCTTCACTGGAACTAAGGGGCCTAGCCCGAACCATGAAAAACATTGTTCCATATTCCAATGGCGGGGAGCTTTACACCACTCCAGCCGACGCTTGGCATTGCGTAGGGTGATCTTAGGCTTGTGTGTGGCTGCTTAGCCATTTAAACCCATTTCATGAAGTTCCCGATGAACAGTTGTGCTGAACTGACTTGTTGGAAAGGTGGCATCCTATGACGGTGCCGCTTAAAGTCACTGAGCTCTTCAGTAAGGCCATTCTACTGCCAATGTTTGTCTGAAATAGCCGATTCCACTCATTTGAAGGCGTGTCAACATACTTTTGTGTATGTCTTATGTATTGTCCAGGGAGTCCATTTACAGCGGCTATGTCAGAGAAAGCAAAACCCACTTCCAGGGATCTGCAACTATCGCCAGTGTCAGCAACGTGTATGGGATTAACCTAATCCAATAGATGGCGAGCGTGCTCACAGTAAATGTTCATATTGCAAATGCACATCAAGTCAAGACCCAAGGGTCAAATTTGGAACATTTTACTTTTTTTTCCAAAACGTATCACCCCCTTAACGTGGTTTCTGGACCGTTTTTTGAAATTAGTATTATTTTTGTCAACTATACATGTATAAGAACTGTATGAACATACTTTTGTCATTTTACTGTCATATTGTTTTTACTTGTCATCGCTAGTAAGGCATATGTTTTGTCCATTTGCAATATGATTTCATAGGAAGTCAAAAATCAGTGAATCATTGCCAAATGCGATAAATGTCCAAATGCAATATGAAAGTATTGAAAATGCCAAATCAGGATGTTATGTCCATTTTCCATGTACGATCATAGTAAGTCTGTTTCCAAACCCAAAGTCAGTGAACCATGTTCAAATGGCATTTATACTGCCCAAATGATATTTAGCACTGTTAATTCATGAATCAACCAAGATGGTCTATTTGTCATGGGAGAAGTGGAACTCTGTTTTATTTTATGATTTTTTTTTTTTAAACGTCCAAAATGACCAGGAGTGTCCCCTATTGGATGGGCACGGGTGGCCATCCCTACCCAACCGTAGACTCCTTGCATTAAAGGCATTAAAACATTTTTTAAATTTTTTTTTATGTGCTCCTGGCTTTCGATAGATGTGAGACACTTGTATTTTCATGAATGTTTAATGACTATTTATGTAGCGATCACCGTATGTTGTGGAATTTCAGCCCGCTTCCGGATTCTGTGCTCAGAGAGGGTTAATGCCACGTGGTCAAGGTTAGGCTTGCACAGATCAAGAAGACCAGGAACGTTCCTTAGGTCAAATTGTGCTTCTAACCCTAAAGGTTCTCCCGCTGTCACCCAAAAACACCTGAAATGTAGGGCCAGGCTTCTTTTTGGGCCTACTTTTTTGCACGGTCGCTGCGCTCAGACTGAACAAGCTACTGTCAAGCGGGGCATCTCGTTGAACTCGGCACAGCCTAGAGATTATGGTAATGCCATTGCAGGCTCTGTGTGTCTTTAAGCCCTGCAAAGTGTCACTCCATCCTTGGTGTGTGTTTTTTTTCTTTGACATTTGTTGGGAGAAATGACTGATTTACAGTTCATGAGGGTTGCCTAATCACTCATGAAGTTTTGGAAAGATGTGACCTTTCTAACTCATCAAAACAGCCCATGTGACCCCAATTTAACCTCTCTTGGGTAGGGGTCAGTATTTTCACCTCCGGATGAAAAGCGTGCCCAAATTAAACTGCCTGCTACTCGGGCCCATAAACTAGGATATGCATATAATTAGTAGATTTGGATAGAAAAGTTTCCAAAATAGTTAAAATAATGTCTGAGAATAACAGAACTGATATGGCAGGTGAAAACCTGAGGAAAATCCAACCAGGAAGTATTATTTTTATTAAGTATTATTTTGAAAGGCTGTTTTCCATTGAAAGCCTATCCACCATACCAAGACTAAGGACCCAGTTCATGATCTCTGTGGCTTCCTCTACATTTGGCCAGTCTTTAGGCATTGTTTCAGGCTTTTACTCTGAAAAATGAGGGAGATACAGCACGTTCAATGAGTGGACAGTGGAAATTTCCAGACATGAGCCAAGCGTGTGATCGGGAGCCCGCCTTTCTTGTTTCTCCTTTTCTATTGACAAAGCTTTTGTCTGGTTGAAATATTATTTATGACATAAACAACCTGAGGATTGATTTTAAACATCGTTTGACATGTTTCTACAAACTTTTATTGTACTTTTAAAAATATTTTCATCTGGACTTATTTTCATTGCGCCTTGTGCATTTGGATTACTGGACTAAACGCGTGAACAAAAAGGTTTGTGGTCATAAAGAGGGACATTATAGAACAAAACTAACATGGAGACCTGGGAGTGCCACCAGATGAAGATCATCAAAGGTAAGTGATTCATTTGAATTATATTTCTGACTTTTGTTACACCTCTCCTTGGTTGGAAAATGGCTGTATGGTTTTCTGTGGCTAGGCGCTGACCTAACATAATCTCAAAGTGTGCTTTCGCTGTAAAGCCTTTTTGAAATCTGACACAGCGGTTGCATTAAGGAGAAGTGTATGTTTAACACTTGTATCTTTTATCAATGTTTATGATGACTATTTCTGTAATTTGATGTGGCTCTCTGCATATTCACCGGATGTTTGTTTGAGACTATGCATTTCTGAACACAACACACCAATTTCAAATGAGGTTTTTGGACATAAAGATTCAATTTATTGAACAAAACACACATTTATTGTGTAACATGAAGTCCTGTGAATGCCATCTGATGATCATCAAAGGTTAGTGATGAATTTAATCGCTATTTCTGACTTTTGTGAGCCCTCTCCTTGGCTGGAAAATGGCTGTATGTTTTTCTGTGGCTAGGCGCTGACCTAACATAAGCTTTTGGTGTGCTTTGCCGTAAAGCCTTTTTGAAATTGGACACTGTGGTTGGATTTACAAGAAGTTTATCTTTAAAATGGTGTAGAATACTTGTTTGTTTTGAGGAATTTTAATTATGGGATTTCTGTTTTGAATTTGTTGCTAGCGTCCCACTTGTACCAGAGAGGTTAAAGCACTTCCGGTTGACACAGGAAGCTGAAAGTGAACACATGTCCTCCGTGGGGTAGGCTCTTACAGAATTTTGAATTTTAAGTATTTACGTTAAGAACTGACTGATTTACAGAGGGTTGAATGAGTGTGTGTGATTTCAGAAAATCACAAATCTCGCAGAGCTCCGAACCCGCCTTAATGGATTCGTCTGATTGAAATCAACTGGATCTAACTTTTTGGAGAGAAATTTTTTTTTCTTTGACCATCACCAATTGTACATTGTATGATTTCTCCATAGATAAATGGCTGGATCTTTTTTCCTGACACCGTATGTTCATGTACTTTGACGTGGAGTGGACAAATTGGCGCTCTATTTTCGTTTTGACCTTTTAATCCCTGAAAAATGGCCTTAACTCAAAAAGCGTTGAGGCCTCAACGCCATCTTGTTTCTGTGCAAACAGCCCCATTAGTCCAAACCTATGCTCACCAAGTTTCTTCTTCGAAGCCTCTTCCGTTTAGGAGAAATGGCCATGTCGTGATTGGTGATGTTTTGTACATTTGCAATAAGATTCCATTCGCCATCTGGTGGAATTTACTGGGAAAGCGGAAAAATTGTAAATTTGAACATTTTTATGAAACGGAAACAGATTGTCCGAGAGACTTCGTTCAATGACTTCCTGGAAGATCTGGCCCCGGTGCACGGCCCGCAGCCACCGCCAGCAAATTTTAGAAATATTCGCGGACGTCTAGTAAGGGATCGTACATTTGCAATATGGAGATTCTCATCGATCATTACAGCAAATGCCGAAAAGTGCCCTTCAGGTATGTAAAGGAATTACAAAAGTCAGAAATGGCGATTAAAATTAATCACTTACCTTTGAAGATCTTCATATGGTTGCAGTCACAAGAGTCCCAGCTACACAATAAATGTTTTGTTAGATAAGGTCACTCTGTCCCAAAAACTCAGTTTGGTTGGCGTGTTTTGTTCAGTAATCCACTGGCTCAAAAGCAGTCACGACATGCAGACGAATACATCCTAATAGTATCGGAAAAGTTGGTCAACATGTCAAACGACGCTTATAATTAATCCTCAGGTTGTCTATTGTCTAAATCGATAATATTTCAAACGGACAATAGCGTTTTCAATCGAAAGGAAAAATAACGAAGGGCGCGCAATCTGTCACGCGCTCAAACCAGCTCTGCTTCTTTCTACAGTCCACTGAAAGTGAAAGAATGGTCTAATTTTTCAGAAAACAAGCCTGAAACAATGACTAAAGACCGTTGACATCTGACACATTCAGAGTGCTCGTCATTCACAGTCCTTACCTGGTGCCAGTGTATGGCTCTGCTGGAGATGATGCATCAGGGTCGGGGACAGACCAAAGGTATCAATCAGTCCTATTATTTTATGGAGGTTTACTGTCTCGTCTTTCCAAATCTCATTTAGAGGGGGAAATTAGGCACACAAACTACATATGGATCATATCGTAACATTTGATCACCCATCACAGGTCATCTGATGAGGAAGAGTAATCAATGGCTGTTTTGCGTCCTCTCTATGGTCCTCCTTCCAGTCTGATACCTGTAAGGTTGTCAGTAGCAGGCCAGGTCTGAGGGAAGCCTGTATGGGAAGGAGAAATATCTTCAATGTGGACTGCAGTAAAGCTGGTAAGCCTACATGGAGCTAAAGATGGGGATGGAGATCAAATATCTCCTTTTACAGACTGTACTGTAGCTCTCAGTTTTTTACTTCCTAGATCATGCAAGGGTTACCCTCTCACCACAGGCTCGGATGAATCAGCATGGGAATAATATAAGTAAATTAACTAAATGTAGTTGTTAGGGGGAAAAACAAGACACTAGTTATATTACTATATATATATATATATATATAATGTATATACTTAAATCATAGATTACGGTTTCCAGAAAGTTCTCCCATGCAATACGAAAGTGACTCAAGGAAAATACAACCACACACGGAATACAATTTGACTTGGATACTAGTAAATCTAAATTATGAGTCACACAATCAATCACAATATAAGGAAATAAACATCTAGGACTAAGAAACTGTTTTTTTTGCTAAATGCAATTCGAAATCTCTATGTAAAAGTTTAAGCTCAACAACACTATTGTTATCTTCTCCTCACAGCTTGAGCAGAGGCAGGAGTCCCAGAGCCCCCAAAAGTTCCTTGCAACAGCAAACCTAGAGTTCACGTAATTGGCCCAAAAACTTAACCAGGCTTCTAATTGACTAAACCAAGTCCGATTACTTCACATGAATGTAAGGTCAAAATAATTAAGTAGACAGTACAGTAAATAATTAAACCAACCTCTCAGGTAGCCTAGTGGTTAGAGCATTGGGCCAGTAACCAAAAGGTTGCTAGATTGAATCCCGAACTGACAAGGTAAATCTGTCGTTCTGACCCTGAACAAGACAGTTAACCCACTGTTCCTAGGCCGTCATTGTAAATAAGAATTTGTTCTTAACTGACTTGCCTCGTGAAATAAAAAATTATTGACTGGTTGTTTATTTGAAGCTTGCACATGAAAGCCACAATTGTTTCATGCATTTACAAAATTATGCATTTTATCTAAACGCACTACCCTTTACTACGGCTGACAGGTTTGGTACACATCAATGCATTCTGTATTTAAAAGTAGGTTCTATGAATTCTCGTACGAAAACTTTACCTAATGTCATTCATTAATAACTTAGTTACCATACCCGGTCTATGTTTTTCTTTGACTGTTTTTTTTTAATCTGCTTTGCTTTTCATATTGAATTAATGTATATGTTTTTATTATTAGAGCTCATCTGTAAAAGAGACCTTTTGTCTCAGGATGACTCCCTGCTAAATTAGGCTCAACAGCAAAGACTGTAGTAAAACGTAGCGTTTCTAATACATGGTTTTAACATTGTATTACACAATAATTAGTCATTGTAAGTTTTAAACACTACTGAAAGAATGGCGAGGACAACAATTGGAACTTAACTTTAATACCATAAGGTGCATTGGAAGAATAAACACAGAAATGGCAATGACATATTGTACCTATCATTTTTAGTTGAGGCCATAAAAGCTCCTCCATCGTTTGACATACAAGATGCTACTTGATTGGTCAATTCAGAAAGGTGGGTAGGCCGTGTGTAAAATATGAATGACATTGAACATGGACTAGAGAAGATAAGCATGTCTGAGACAAAAACAAGCTTGCAGCTGTCTGATAAGGAAGCGTTCAAATCATCAAAACAAGATTGTATGGTCCAGGAATGTATGTGAAAAGATACATCCAACTATTGTGAGAAACAGTTTTCATAAATGTATGAGTAGCATCTGGGGAAGTAGCCTAAGCTTTTTTTTCTTGGTGAGAGAAAACACCAGCTGGCTGGTGTTTACGGACATTTTCAATCAATCCCTATCCCAGTCTGCTGTCACCACATGCTTCAAGATGGCCACTATTGTTCCGGTACCCAAGGCAACAATAACTGAACTAAATGACTACCGCCCCATAGCACTCACTTCTGTCATCATGAAGTGCTTTGAGAGACTAGTCAAGGATCATATCACCTCCACCTTACCTGCCACCCTAGACCCACTTCAGTTTGCATACCGCCCAACAGGTCCACAGACAATGCAAGAATGCTGTTCATTGACTGCAGTTCAGTATTTAACACCATAGTACCCTCCAAGCTCATCATCAAGCTGGAGACCCTGGGTCTCAACCCTGCCCTGTGCAATTGGGTCCTGGACTTTCTAATGGGCCGCCCCCGGGTGGTGAATGTAAGAAACATCTCCACTTCGCTGACCCTCAACACTGGGGCCCCACAAGGGTGCGTTCTCAGCCCTCTCCTGTGCTCCCTGTTCACCCATGACTGCGTGGCCATGCGCGCCTCCAACTCAATCAAGTTTGCAGACGACACAACAGTTGTGGGCACTCGGAGTGTGGTGTCAGGAAAACAACCTCTAACTCAACGTCAACAAAACAAAGGAGATGATCGTGGACTTCAGGAAACAGATGAGGGAGCACCCCACTATCCACATCGAAGGGACAGCAGTGGAGAAGGTGGAAAGTTTAGTTCCTCGCCGTACACATCACAGACAAACTGAAATGGTCCACCCACACAGACAGTGTGGGGAGAAAGCACAACAGCGCCTTTTCAACCTCAGGAGGCTGAAGCAATTGTTAACTCATTAAACCTGGGGCACCATGGGAAAACAACTAGTTTTTATTGAGTTTCTATTTCCCAAATTAACTCAAAGAATATCAGAATATCGATTTTACAACAGCCGCTAATTAACCAGTTGCCTCTACCAATCTCGTTCTGAACGTTGTATAGCTCGTGAATCTGCACGGCTTCGGGTCTCGCCAATGAGTTCGTACCACACCAATCTTAGTTGAATATTTATTTACCAAAAAGCTAAAATGATGATAAAAGATACACAAAGACAAAACACATTATAGGCTATTGATTAGAACTTAGTATAACGGGCCAGCACACTATGGCGTGTGTTACCCACAATGGGGATTTCAAAAGAGAGAGAAAAAAGAAAGTACACGAGAAATATACATTTGAATGAATTTGTCAGCTATGCTATTCTAACCCAAGCCTTGCCCCAAACTGCCGCTCTTATGGGTCAGACTATAATGATGTAATACTTGGGGATGATCGCCGAGGATTCTCTGCGTGGGCCGTCCAGGCGGCTCGATGACACACTACTCCGGCGCACCTCTCTGGTCGTCCTCCCGATGTCAGTGTCCTTTTGGCTTAGGAGTCTGTTCCCTCACCATTTGCTCTGGAAGGGGTCTTCTGAGGACAGACGTCTCTGTAGCTCAGAGCTCACAGCATAGGAATGAAACCCTTTAGATACCACGATTCGATGGGAGATGGAGGCTAGGTGGTTCGACTTGAATTCATCCGCTTAGACACAGCTACTCATCCGTAGCTTGGGTAGAAAATGATTTTTTTGTCCTCAACCTTGCGTTGCGTTCTGGGTTCGTTGACTTTTTAGACCTTGCTGCAGCTTGGGTCACGTAGTCTTCATGTAAATTCTATACTCACAGGTTTTATACCCTTGGGTCAGAAGTGGGCGTAACCGCCTTAAGGACAGTTCTCTGGGCGTACCAAGTTAATGAGGTAAGGTCTAGATTTTATTCAAATCCAATTTTACACAACTAACTTAACATTTCATCTTCCCCGAAACATTCTCTTTGATTTGGATATTTTCCATACAATGTACAATGTATAAACATCAAACATATACTAGGAAAACTCTTCACATTACAATGTTTATGTAATAACGTCATCTATTAACCTTTAATAACAAAACAAAAATGACATGTATTTTCATATTCCATCTATCGTCATGACCACCATTGTGGCTGATGGAAACCATTGTTCCAAAGTCCCTTTATTTCATGTTTAATGTTCTGGGGCTGGTTCTCCATAATAACAGGACAAAGGAATTTGTCTGTGGCCTGAGATTTACCAGGGGCGTGAGGGGTCATAAAACCCTCCACATCTTCAGACCCCTAGATCTCTCCTCCTCTGTTGGGGTTGAGAGATAATCTGTAGGGTTGTGGTCTCCTGTAACCTGACCTGGTCAGTTCAGTCATGACATCTCCTACACTCCCCTGCAGAGTTCTCTGTCACACATTTGTCAGAGGGGTCTCTTTTATAAGAAGCAGAGAGACCAGAAAATAACTGTGGAACAATACTAAACCTCTATAATATATATATATATATATATACATACATTAGTTAATCTGTAGTCTAGGACCCTAGAAATGTAAGGAGGGCAGGGTCTTATAACCCCTCCCCTTTTATTAATACAACATAAGCATAATCAATTATTATAATACATCAAACATTTGGTACAGCCCCTATCATGACCCCTAGGTGAACTCCTGACACCTCATAAAGGTGTCTCATTCTGTTGCTAGACAACATAAATCCCAGGGCCGAAAGATTATAAAGAGAGGGGGAGAGTGGAAGAGTTTGGGAAATGGAGTGCATGAAAGCACTTCTTTTACAGCAATGAATTATAATACTTATCATGGAGAGAAGAAATGGTGCATATCCTTCTGAATCTGATTCTTGGATGTAAAGCAATCATTGCACTCTTCTGTTATATTTGGGCAACTAGAGTTCTTAGTCAATAGATGTTTTTATACTGTAAAAAAAACTATAAACAGTTTATTTTATTTACATTAAATATTTTATTTCAACACTTTGAATGGACTTAGTTTGCTTTGTATTGCATAAATTACAGACTATAGACACATTTAACTGAATGTTTAACCCTTTAAATGTCTGTCTACTAACCACTGGTCCTGGCAATCACCATTACACATGGCTGGCATCATCATTACGCGCACCTGCGCCTCATTATGAGGCACACCTGGACTCACTACACTGATTAGCCCCTTATATCTGTCACTCCCTTGGCTCCATTCCCCAGGCAGTATTGGTTGTGTTTCATGTCCAGGTGCAACTTCTGTTTTGTATCGTTCTGTTTCTTGTATTATTAAACTCACTTCCTGCTTCTTGACTCCTAGTTTCTCCTTTACACTGTCTCTTCTGGAAAAACATAGAGCTCTACCAGGTGGTTGAGAAGTCAAAATATGGTGATTAGAAATACCACATTAGAATGGCAATTTGCAAACACTGAACTGCAGCAACCCATAAGGATACAAATTATGGAAATTGGTGCAGGAGGGCTGGGGGAGTTAACCAATCAAGTTCAAATGAAGATGTGTGTCCACTGACAACATACTCTACCAGCCCGTTAAGAATAGGGTTAAAGGGATAAAGATTGACTGATTCTATGAGTTATGTGTAATTTGGAATAATGTGAATTTACTTGCGAAAAGAAACATTTGGTCATATTGTCATAGTCATATTGTAAAAAATGAAGTGAAACATGCAACTACAACAAAGCAAATTATTTCCCTAATATGAAGCAATAAAAGTCAAGAACATGGCATCTTTGAACTGTAATACATCACAGAAGGAAACGTGTACGTCCCCTTTAAAGAATTGACACAATTATTTAGAGACAGATCAATAGGAGTTCTCTATAAACCAGTGACTAGTAGGACTGTCTGCCGTTAACGTACTCAATTCCAGTTAAACTTATCAACATTCAAGAGAAGATAACCAGGCAAATAATTTCCACGCATCTCACATCTGGGTCAACTGGGTCGTTAGACAGACAGATCAACGAAGCTGATTGAGCTCTTCTGGTAGATTCCCATACTAAACCGACCCATGACAGTTATTCAAAGAGAATAAAAAACACATCACCATATCAAGTAAGTTTCTTTCTTCATTTATTACACAATGTATAGCCATTTTATTAGGATTAAATTGATTAGGCCTACTACATATTATCCCATGTCCCTCCCCTGACCCCCCCCCCCCCCCCTGGAAGGTCAAATCAGAATTACTTGTACTAACCCATACCTATACTGTAGGCATAATGTGTATAACAGCGTGTGTGTTGATTTCGAACAGGGGAGTCATGGCCGCGGATTTAGATATGATGAACTTGTTGGTCCTTGCTGGTGCAACGTTGGCCATTCCTATTCTGTCTTTTGTGGCCTCTTTTATCCTCTGGCCCTCAGCCCTCATCAAAATATATTACTGGTAAGGTATAGTGCCGTATTTCACTCCTCTTGTGTGGTGTCGAATTCTTATAGACAGTTTTATGGATTAGAAAGTAAGGTTGCTAAAGGGAGAGATTGTTTGTACCCTTTTCACTTCCTTTAGACATCTGCATAAAAAAGATCACACCCAGCACTGAATAAACTGCACTATAATAGTAGAAAAGCTTGATTCTAGCCTTCAGTCCCCCTATAACCACATCCTGTGCTACATCACAGTCAGATTCACGTCTCTTTTTCCTGCTCAGGTGCAACATGCAGCATGAGCCATAACAACACTCTAAAGACATTCTTGCTCTTGCTAAAAGGGAAATCCAAAATAGAAACAGTAAAAGAGCAGAACACTCATCTCTCTCTACATGTTGCAGAGAGAGACTCAGAGCGAAAGAGAAACAGTATTTATCAATTCCTCAATAGGTACTGGAGGAGGACCCTGGGTCTACAGGTGCGCTATGCAGACTGTGGGGGATACCGCTTCTGTTACTCTTACAGAGGGAAGCCGGGGTTCAGACCATCCATCCTCATGCTACATGGTTTCTCTGCTCACAAAGACACATGGCTCACTATGGTCAAGGTAACATAATCCATAAATCACCTAGTATGATGTGGGCTGGTAAAGTAGTTGTGGACAAATGCAGGTTTATCTTTACTACTGTAATAGTAAGTATTAGCGTGTATAGTTGATTCTCATAAAAGGGTAAATATCAAGTTTTGTGACATGTATCTATGGCATGCAGTATCTACCCAAACACCTGCATATACTGTGCGTGGATATGCCTGGCCATGAGGGAACCACTCGTACCAACTCAGAGGACTACTCCATCCCGGGCCAAGTCAAGAGGATTCATCAGGTGGGTCTTGGTCCTGTCACCACATCGGAAGAACATATGCTCACCCAATACACAGCATGAAAGATCATCAAAGATTGCATTGGTGACCACGAATTGGGACAAGAAGAGTTGTCTTAAGTTATGTCACAATAAGTAACCACGTGTCGTAGCATCAGAATTTCTATGTTGTACTCCTTATGCAGTTTGTGGAGAACGTTCGACTGAACAGGAAGCCCTTCCATCTGGTCGGGACCTCCATGGGGGGCAATGTGGCAGGAGTGTACGCAGCCAGCTTCCCCTCCGAAATCTGTAGCATCACCCTTATCTGTCCAGCAGGTCAGTCACACATTATCACAATATTGCGATATCACTGTGTGTGTGTGTGAGTGAGTGAGTGAGAGAGAGATTCAGGGAAAAAATCCATCTCTGATCAGAAAAAAAGTATCAATATGTCTTCACCCCCTAGGTATACGATACCCCTGTGAGACAAAATTTGACAATCATCTGCAGGACCTTGAGCACAGCCATTACACTCTGAGCATCCCACTGATTCCGTCCACACCAGAGGAGATGGAGGATATGCTCAGGCTTTGCTCCCATGTCCGCTTTAAGATCCCTCAACAGGTGGAGTAATCAGACTGATCCATAGGTCTAGGCCTACTTTATTTAAAAAAAAATATCTATATTTGTTTTACCCCTCCCCCAACATTTTCCTTGATGACAGTGTTGTGCACTCTTGGCATTCCCGAGTGGCGCAGCAGTCTAAGGGGGGTTAGGGGAGGGTTTGGCCGGGGAAGGCTGTCATTGTAAAATAAGCATTTTTTTCTTAACTGACTTGCCTAGTCAAATAAAGGTAAATTTGTACTTATTTATCTCAACCAGTTTCATGAGGTAGTCACCTGGAATGCATTTTAATTAACAGGTGTACCTTGTTAAAAGTTAATTTGTGGAATTTCTTTCCTTCTTAATGTGTTTGAGCCAATCAGTTGTGTTGTGACAAGGTAGGGGTGGTATACAGAAGATAGCCCTATTTGGTAAAAGACCAAGTCCATATTATGGCGGCAACAGCTCAAATAAACAAAGAGAAACGACAGTAAATCATTACTTTAAGACATGTTGGTCATTTAATCAGACTGTTAAACAGCCATCACTAACATTGAGTGACTGCTGCCAACATACTGACTCAAATCTCTAGACACTTTAATAATAAAAAATTGGATGTAATAAATGTATCACTAGTCACTTTAAACAATGCCACTTTATATAATGTTCACATACCCTACATTACTCATCTCATATGTATATACTGTACTCTATACCATCTACTGCATCCTGCCTATGCCGTTCGGCCATCGCTCATCCATATATTTATATGTACATATTCTTATTCATTCCTTTACACTTGTGTGTAAAGTAGTTGTTGTGAAATTGTTAGATTACTTGTTAGATATTACTGCATGGTCGGAACTAGAAGCACAAGCATTTCGCTACACTCGCATTAACATCTGCTAATCATGTGTAATACAATTTGATTTGATACCTCATGAAGCTGGTTGAGAGAATGCCAAGAGTGTGCAAAGCTGTCATCAAGGAAAAGGATGGCTATTTGAAGAATCTCAAATCTCAAATATATTTTTATTTGTTTAACACTTTTTTGTTTCTACATGATTCCATATGTGTTATTTCATAGTTTTGATGTCTTTGCTATTATTCTAGAATGTAGAAAATAGTAAAAATAAATAGAAATCCTTGAATGAGTAAGTGTTCTAAAACTTTTGACCGGTAGCGTACTTATTTCCCCACTTACCATAATGATACCCAAGTTTCAATTATACTTACCACAACCAATGTTTGTAAACTTAGCATTAAAAATCACCATGATTATTAAGTGTCCATATAGCTTACCATAATATTTGCACTGTTAAGCATACTGTTGCTGCAACTGTGTAAACCTCCAATTGTCCTAATATTCCACCCACTAAAACCTCCCCTCATATCTAGCTTGGTCTGTTGTCACTAAAACCATCAGACCATCTCCTTGACTCATGACGCACCTTGGCGTCCTAAGGCAAACCCTCGGCCACCAATTGGTGGGAATTATGGGCAGAATTATGGGCAGTCCTATGATAACATAATTCAAGACTGCCACCCTTCACTCACACTTTCAAAGCGCCATAGGTCTATTGCATATCTATGAGGGTGCTTTTTAAGAGAACTAAACAAATAAAATGGAAAACAGTCAGAAAAAAATGCAAAGGCTATAACCTAGGCCTTCTCGTGCTGAGCGATTAACTGACATTTCGTAATTATTATTTTTTGATTATTAAACAACTAATTGACAGATTTCGGTTCAAGTATTTTAATTTGATTTAGTTCGTTTTTTGGTGATACCAACACGCTGTTTCTCTGGAGAGAAATCAATCATTAATTCGAGAGCAGAATCAAGTCAAGAACTATGTGGGACGCTGGGCTGAAGGGAGTTGTAGTTTTTATTAAGCAAATATTCAACCTAGTTCAGCGCAGAAACATGTTAATTAACTACAATGACCATAATCCATTGCACCTGTTCTATCCGGCTCAGACAGACGGATACACTTTTACGCCTGCTTCATTAGATACACACAGACTACAGCGAGGAATGTACACAACACAAAGAGGATAGGGATAGAGAAAGTATGCCTTATCTACTTTGAAGAACTAGTCAAATTATTTTGTCAGACAGCTTTGCAGCATACTTAGGCAGGCTAGCCTAGCTAAATAGGATGACGAAAGACAATATAGAATGGGGAGCACAGAGATGACGTTAGATGATCTGTCTGGCTGGCTGCTACTGCCTGAGAAGAGATGAAATTATGACTTTAAGGAATGAAAAATAATAAAGTCATCAAATAAAAAGTAAAAGTAAGTAGAAGTAATATACACAACCAAAATATTTAATTATTTCATAGTAATTTTCTATTGATATTTACCCAATGTGGAGCTGACAGAGACAATGGAATGTTCACTATTTTGGGCTTTAGAATTTGCATTAAAAGCTCTGAAATCATAAATAAAAAGAATTGAACCAAAACCGAACAGAACTCAAAAAACATTAATCGTTAAGCATTAAGGCCTACCTAATGTTCCTCTTTCATATGCCTACAAATAGAAAATTATATCAGACTGTTGTTATTTTTTGCTTTCATATGTTAGATTCTTCAAGGACTGGTGGATGTTCGGCTTCCACACAATGATTTTTATCAAGAAGGTCTGTCTGTTCTATTCCTTTGTCTCATAGCCAAATGGTTTGAGGTATTTTTCTCTGTATGAATATTTGTCATATCTATGACAAAGAATGTATTAAATATTATAAGATAGTCGCAGGTCATAGGTCATAATCGCAGATGTTGGGTTGCTCATTTTGACAAGGTTTGCTAAATCTAGAATCTCTTCACAGTTTTCATGGAGATATTGGGTGAGAACTCCAGATATGCCCTACAGGAAAATTTGCAGCTGATTACTGCCCCTTTGCAAGTCATTTGGGGCAAACAGGACCAGGTAAATACACCAAAAGCCAGAAGGCCAATGCATCCAAATTAAATATTATTATTTTGCATCTATGATGTTGACAGTTAACTGCCTTCCCATGGTCCTCTGTAGCTCAGTTGGAAGAGCATGGCTCTTGCAATGTCAGGATAGTGGGTTCAATTTCCAGGACCACCCATATGTCAAAATTGGATAAAAGCATCTGCTAGATAGCATATATTATCATATGACCCTCCATGTTTTCATAATAGTATCAAAAAGAAAGGATACTATAAATAAGAGTAACCTTATAGCTGCTCTCTTCTCCAGGTGGTGGATGTCTCTGGAGCTGTGGTAGTGGCGGAGGCCTTGCCCGGTTGCAGGGTGGACCTGTTAGAGAACTGTGGCCACTCTGTGGTGATGGAGAGGCCTCGCCGGACAGCCAAACTCATCATGGAGTTTATTATCTCCCTGGGTACCACCAGCGGAACCATTAAGAAGCGCTCTTGAGAAATACATTCTTTATGGAAGTTTTATTATTTAGTCAAGCATTTTATTTTGAAATGTTTTTAAAAAATGGTTTAACGATCAACTATTTACTGTAAACTCTTAATTTTTCAGATTCAGGTATTTTTTTCACCCATGTAATATATTGGTCAAATATGTTGTTTTCCTCTTCCTGCAATGTTTGATCACATTTGACTAAATTATTAAACCCTGCCTGTGTCTAATTTAATTGATTTTCCTCCAACTATGCTGATGGAATGTTTGTAGCTAGCCTATGTGCATAAAATAAAGAATACTTCCATCTCTTTTCTATCATCACTCAAAATATGTGTTTTAATCTAGTCACTGTAGATGTATTTATGTATGTGTTTGTTGTTAATTTGACCAAATCAAAATTTGTTTTAATATAGTCACCGTATATGTATTTGTGTGTGTGTTTGATGTTTATTTGATCAAACGTACACATTCATGTTCAAAGTGAGAGCTCTGTAATTTTCGTGAATTAGCGTCAACCCCGCATAAGAATTTGGTTGTCCATTTGTTCAGCTGGCTAGTTTTGCTGCAGCCTGGTTTTTACTATTTACCAAAGCCACAAAGTGGCTATATCGAAAAGAAATCATAAACCAAAATGTGCTTTTTGGTGTTAATTTAAGGCCCGGGTTAGGCATAAGGTTAGCAGTGTGGTTAAGATCAGGGTTACGGTAAGAGTTAGGTTTTAAATCTGATTTTCAGAATATAAATTGTAGGAATAGGCGGGGTTTATGATTTTGTGGCTGTGGTTCCTAATGACGACCCTGTAGCCTGGGCATCGGGAACAGTGGTCGGACACCATTCATCACCTTGCAGCCAACATGGATTAGAGCAAAAAATATAAGTCTAGATAGCTTTTAAACGAACATGTAGAATATATGAAATAATAAGGGTAACCTTTCACATACAGGTATGTTTTTTAATGCTATCGACCACTTTAGATAGCACATATTACAGCTGTTATATTTAGCTAACTAGCTAGCTAACAGTAGCTAATGGCACGTTGGTTGTCTCAAAATACAATAGACAAGCATGTCAAAATAAGTATTTGCAATTCAATTTCAAACGAGTGTTTAATACATTGCCATAGATCGTTAGCTAACTCTCCAAATCGTTGCTCTTGATGTCTACGTTGCCAATTACGCTGCCTACTAGCAGCTAGCCAGTTGACGATGTGGGGATGCGCATCTGCATCCGTGCTCGCGCTGGACGTGTTTTTCTGCATCAATGGCGTCACACTGTAGTACGTGCGTTAATGGTGCAATGTATATTACTGTGTTCTCATTTCTCTCTGTACTAACAGGTCACATCAACAGTACTGTAGGTAGTTATTTAGCTTTGCAAAACATATTTTCATGCTCAAAGTCTGTCATTCTTAGCTTAATTTTGGGAAATCACTAAATTGGCCTCAGTCTGTCCACACATTGAAATGCCTGAAAATCACAACATTATAAATTCCCTGCTAATTCGAAGGTTCAAAGGCATCTGTGATGGGTATCTAACAATAACTCTGCTCAGGATTTGTCCCACCTCAAGCTGATCAATATGTAAGTCGATTCTCTTGTTGAGTGAAGCATGATCTTTGATTCTAAGAATAAACTCTTCACAGACGTTTAGTCTTAAGCAAATCGTGAATTGACAGATGCAGTTCGGAGCTTGTTTTGCAGTCTTTGACCAATCCAACTCACATGACTTTGCTGAACACACCCGTGTCAATATGATTACATTTTTATCTTGTTTTCCCAGGTGATATTGAAGACAAGACATACTGCACTAAGTTTCTGATCATATCAGTAGCCTTTCTGGGTTTGATCTTGAAGTGGGCTTTTCTGTTTACAAATGGAGAATGGAGACTGGGGCCATAGGGTATGTAACACAGGACAACCTGAAGTCAAGGCTACCTTAAAATTCAGTGCAGATTAAGAGTAATGTTGGTGGCTACTGAGATGAGTATGTTGACCAGTACCACAGTGGTTAGAATGATATATGTTTGATGCATTGCCAGATGTTTTTGTTCATCATATTTTGCTGTTGATGCTGTTCATATAGCTATATTCATGTTCTTGTCTAATTCCACAATGCTAATGTATTATTTGTCAATTTCTCACTCTATAGATGACTAACCCAGTGACCTTGAATGTGGGGGGCCACCTGTACACCACCTCCCTATCAACCCTGCAGCGGTACCCAGACTCCATGCTGGGCGCCATGTTCCGTGGGGATTTTCCCACAACGCGGGACGCCCAGGGAAACTACTTCATCGACCGCGATGGGACGCTCTTCCGGTACGTGCTGAACTTCCTACGTACGTCCGAGCTCACACTCCCTGTGGACTTCACTGAAACTGACCTTCTGAGGAAGGAGGCGGATTTCTACTTGATTGAACCGTTGATCCATTGCCTCAATGAACCCAAGCCGCTCTACCCTCTGGACATCTTTGAGCAGGTGGTGGAGCTGTCCAGCACACGGAAACTATCCAAGTATTCAAACCCAGTGGCTGTCATTATCACACAGCTCACCATAACAACCAAGGTGCAAGCCCTGCTGGAGGGCATCTGCAAAAATTTCACCAAGTGGAACAAACACATGATGGACACGAGAGACTTTCAGGTGTCCTTCACTTTTGGACCGTGTGACTACCACCAGGAAGTGACCCTCAGGGTTCACCTAATGGACTACATCATGAAGCAGGGCTTCACCATCCGGAACACTCGAGTGCATCACATGAGCGAGCGAGCCAATGAGAATACAGTGGAGCACCACTGGACATTCTGCAGACCGGCTCGCAAAGTAGAAGACTGACTGTGCCACAGCTGTAGTCTATGGAGTCACTTCCATACTGTTTTCATCATTGTCGCTCTCAAACATATTGGCAACATATTAACATTATTATGGTATTGTTGAAAGAAAAAAAGAAAAGCTGGTTGGTCTGCTTGTAATGAGATTTCATTGCCATGATGATACGCAATCACTGTGTATAAGACAATATCCTATAATAGGTTCATCTTTCACAATGGAAGAGAGAAGGTGCAAATAAAAAGTGATTCATGCCCTAATACTATAAACACACTTTGATCGTGAAAATAAAATGATGCATAATAATCAACAGTTCTTCTGTAAATATATGGATACATCTGTCTTGTCTGAATGTTAACATTGTCTGTTTAGGCATAAATTGCATATGGTTATGATATCTGCATGGTGCAATTGAGAGTCCAGGCATTATTGCATGTTCAATATGAAGTATTATATTTCAACATACTAGAGCTCATGTCATCAGTGATGTAGTTGGTCTTAGCTGGGGGATATGGATGGACAAAAAAAACATATCACAATAAATTGCCTGAATTGATGCAATAATGATAAATAGCAGGATAAGTTTATAACCATGTGCACCACCATTTAAAAATATATCCTTTAAACTACTACTACTACTAGTTTAATGGTTGAACCATCAATTGTCCCATTAACAATCACCCATATTAGCAAACTTATTTCATTTCAATCGTCACATTTCTCTAGTATAGGCCACTTATTTGATCAAATTTGATTTCTTGTAATGAACGGTATCAGTAAAATGCCTGCGATAAGTGGTCGGTGTCGATAATTTTCGGTTTATAGTCCCAGCTCTGGTTGGTCTATCCGACAAATAAATCAATTTGTCATAATCTGTTTCATAGATGGGAATATTCTTGGTTTAGCCTACCTTCAATAGTACCTAGGGTAAGCAATTTATTTTTATCAAGTCAGAAACACCTGATTCAATTAATCAATGGCTTGGTGATTAGTTGGTGAGTTGAATCAGATAGGTAATGCTGTGTTCATAATAGGTGGGGAACTTTTTAAAAACTACTTGTAAACTGGGAGCAACGAGTTGTGTGCGTTCACACCAAATCTCATTTTATTGGTCACATACACATATTTAGCAGCAGATGTTATTGCGGGTGAAGCGAAATGCTTATGTTCCTAGCTCCAACAGTGCAGTAGTATCTAATAATTTACAACAATACACAAATCCAAAAGTAAAATAATGGAATTAAGAAATATATAAATATTAGGACGAGCAATGCCGTGGTGGCATTGACTAAAATATAGTGGAATAGAATACAGTATATACATATGAGTAAATCCGTATGTAAACATAATTCAAGTGATGAGTGTTCCATTATTAAAGTGGCTAATAATTCAGTAATCCATGTCTATGGATATAGGGCAGCAGCCTCTAAGGTGCAGGGTTGAGTAACTGGGTGGTAGCTGGCTAGTGAAGGCTATTTAACAGTTTGATGGCCTTGAGATAGAAGCTGTTTTTCGGTCCCAGGTTTGATGCACCTGTACTGACCTCGCCTTCTGGATGAAAGCGGGGGGAACAGGCCGTGGCTTGGATGGTTGATGTCCTTGATGATCTTTTTGGCCTTCCTGTGACATCGGGTACTGTAGGTGCCTTGGAGGGCAGGCAGTGTACCCCCGGTAATGCGTTGGGCAGACCGCACCACCCTCTAGAGAGCCCTGTGGTTGCGGGCGGTGCAGTTCATTGTTGGTAATCGGGCCTACTACTGTTGTGTCATCTGCAAACTTGGTGATTGAGTTGGAGGTGTGTGTGGCCACACAGTCATGAGTGAACAGAGAGTACAGGGGGGGCTGAGCACGCACCCTTGTGGGTCCCCTGTGTTGAAGATCAGCGAAGTGGAGGTGTTGTTTCCTACCTTCACCACCTGGGAGCGGCCCGTCAGGAAGTCCAGGACCCAGTTGCAGTCATTTAGTTCAGTTACCTTTGCTTTCTTGGGTACAGGAACAATGGTGGACAGCAGACTGGGATAGGGAGAGATTGAATACAGTTGAAGTCGGAAGTTTACATACACCTTAGCCAAGTACATTTACACTCAGTTTTTCACAATTCCTGACATTTAATCTTTGTAAAAATGCCCTGTCTTAGGTCAGTTAGGATCACCACTTTATGTTAAGAATGTGAAATGTCAGAATAATAGTAGGGAGAATGATTTATTTAAACTTATTTCTTTCATCACATTCCCAGTGGGTCAGAAGTTTACATACACTCAATTAGTATTTGGTAGCATAGCCTTCAAATTGTTTACGGTGTTTAGCTTGTCCGGGAGCAAGACGTTGGTGTCCTGGTTGGTTTTCTATTTGTAATCAGTGATTGTCTGTAAACCTTGCCACATAAATCTTGTCTGTACTGATGTTTTCGCTGTTTGATTGCCTTACGGAGGGAGTAACTACACTGTATTCGACCATATTCCCAGTCATCTTGCCACAGTTAAGTGCGCTGGTTCACGCTTTCAGCTTTGTGTGAATGCAACCATCTATTATTCTTGGTCAGACTATGAGTAGTTAATAATGAAATACTGCCTTTCTTCCCAGAGTTCTTTATTCCTGCCTGTGCAATGTACTGAGAACCCAGCTGGCTGTATGGACTGGGACAGTATATCCCGAGAGAGCCATGATTCTGTGAAACAGAGTATGTTACGGTCCCTGATGTCTCTCTGGAAGGAGAGATACTTTGAACTCGTTTTGAACTTGTTGAGAACACCAATTGGCTAATGCAAACAAGCTGCGTCAACCATAACCTAAAAGTACAGCTATCATGCTCACAAACAGTGTAGTGGAGGGTAAATGCAAATAAACACCATTTACATAATATATTTTTATTTTGCACAAGGGTTTACCCACCTTTTGTGGAAAAATGCATTGAAGTATTAGGTAGTGTTACTTTATTCACCACGAATGGCGATCAGAGATTAACTTTTTTTTTTACCACAATGTAACAGTATTGCTTCCTTCCCTCTTCTTTCCCCAACCTGGGCTCGAACCAGGGACCCTCTGAACAACTGCATCCCACAAACATTTACCTACTGTATCGCTCCACATAAGCTGCCCAATTGAAACACTACTAGTGCGCACCACTAACTAACTAGCCATTTTACACCAGTTACACTTGCAAACAAATTATTGTTGTTTTCCCCTTTATTTAACAAGGCAAGTCAGTTAAGAACAAATTCTAATTTTCAATGATGGCCTAGGAACAGTTAACTGCCTGTTTAAAACCCGGGGTTCAATTAGTATTTTATGCAAATAGTGAAACTGCCTACAGAACTGCATATAAACAAACTCAACTTCCAAAAGCAAACCTTATATGGAAAGATGAGTGAATAGGATTCTGAATGTAGGTTGCAGGGCCAGGCTGACCTCGTGAACAACAAGGGGTATGTCTCCAAATTGGGTTAATTTTCCATTTCCAAATCTGCTCTATTCACATTCTAATTTGTATTTTTATGTCAGTCTATTCCATCCCCATTTAACACCTGTCTATAACCCCTCCCACTGCAGTGTTCGGTCTTCTTCAACATTTAATCTTGTTCACCTTCCAAACTTCTCTAGACGTTTATTTATGAATTGTTTTACAAAATCTCCATATTTTTATTAAGTCTCGTAAAATCGACCCTCGCCATTAACCACTTTTCCGGACAGTTTTTATGCGACTAGTCATACAATATATATTTTTAAATCATGACATCTATGATAGGAAAAGGGAGTTTGGTACAATTATAAATGCGGACAGATAAATTTTTTCTTTCTCCATGGTGGGATCTTTCTGTCAGTATTATGCGAGAAATGGCGGTGGAAACGTCTTTATGCTAAAAATATTGATATAATAACCACCATATCGAAGTAAACTTCAAGTCAAGCGATAATGTGGTGTGTGGTCCTTCCATTATGACTCAGGAAAGCATGCAGTTTTAGGCTATAGTTTAAATAAATTACGAAATTCACAGGGTGGTGAACGAGCACGGTGATGAGCGTTGCTCCTTTCCAATAAATAAAAAAAATAGCTTTCCTTCGAATTGGCGACATATTTTCATGCGGATATTCTAAACTCCACATAAAAACAATATGACCACCAGAGAGGTCTCCATCTAACTGACTTGTTGCAGGCTGTGCGCGATCACGTAGCTAATAAAGAATACAAGTTAAATGGGTTTCCATCGCATTTTCAATTATACTGATGGTTTCTCGGGTAAAAAAATAAAGCGGTTTGTAGCCAGTGTGCCCACTCTGGTATTGGTACTGTTATTTTCGCGCTGCTGTTTAGAGTGCGTGTACAGCCTATATGAGATTATATTTGTGTCAAAGCCAAGCATTGATGATCATGTCACCAAAATAAGACCCTCGATATGTATTGGAAAGCAGCATCCATCTCATCTATCTCCTTGAATTTTCACCACCCTGTAAAGTTCATAATTGGTTTAATCTGTAGCCTAATAAACTGCATGATTTTCTGAGTTGTAAAGGGAGCACCACACGTCATCGCGTGACTCCAAGTTTACTTTTATATGATGGTTATTAGGCTATCAATATTGTCACCGACATTTCTTGAATATTTAATTTGACCGAAACAAAATTATCCCACCTTGTCTAGTGTGTTTTGCCGACATTTGGAAAGTCTACCTAAACATTTTCTGTGTCCATCAGGCCCGTCTTTAATTGGTAAAAATCTGATTTCTACTCTTCTGGCTTTAAAAGGTTGTATGGAATTCTCCCAATAAATAACGAGGCAGACATACGAGAACGTTGCGATTCGAAACCAAAGTTTGCAGGCAAAACGTTAAGTGGTTTTGGTGAGGACCTTGACTCAAACTATTTACTTGTGAAACGCAGTCATTAAAAATAACCTCCGTGATCTCCATTTTGCTAGCTACTATTTTGCATTTTATTCAAGCGTATAAAGTAGTGACATAGTTTATATGCCAAACTGATGTTATATTACATACAGACGGTGCCGCTTTCAAGACAACTCGGAACTCTGAAACTCTGAAATGCCCGACTTGGAAACTCGTAGACAAATGAGCTCCGAGTTTTCCGATTTACCGAGTTGTTTTGAAAGCAACCTTAAGTCAATTGAAAATTGTGGTAGCAACCCGGATGTATAGAGAGACTATGTTTTTATTGGGGGACATCAACATTAGATTTCAGAAACCTTCATTTTGTATTAATTTCTAACAACCTCCCAGGCAGCAAGCACTTAGTTGCCTGTGGTAGGATCAAGGTTCTCCTCATTCCTTGGTTTCATTTAAGATATTATTTTCCAGGGTAGCATATGTAGACATTTATGTAAATACATACAATTTTTTTCAAAACTATTTAAGTACTATGCAGTAATTACACCTCATATTCACAGTCTGTAGCAGCCATTTTGATTATTCTTGGCAGCCATTTTGTGCCATACTGCTCACATCTGTCATCACAGTGGAGAGACGAGAAATGGGGGAGGGGAGGTTTATAAAAGCCTGGCTTCACAATAACTCTAAACTTTTCAGTGTCGTAACAGTCATTCCTATAACCTTTAGACAAATGATAAGGTGATAACATTGACTACATTAAACCAGAATTTCTTAATCGAAGTCCAATTGTCCGTTTTTTAATTTTATTTTACACTGAATGGTTGCATTATAAAATTGTGAAATTGAGCTGCTTATTAATGCAGAGGTCCTCTTTCTATTGCTATCACCTAGTTTAATTTTTCTGTAAATGGCTGACAAACGAATACAAGGCTTTATTATTGGCCCCTCAAAGACTGCATCCTTTAATGTCACATTCAGGTGCTCGTCGGGAAACCACGACTTGCTAACTGGATGTAGTTATACACGTGTCGCATTTAACCAGTTAGCAAGTTGGAACTGTCAGAGTTTTCTAGTTCTGACTAGCATCTGAACCTGAACGCGGCATCATTCAGGTGCATTTTGGTCAGAAACAATTCTTCAACCCTTAGAATAAGCTAGCTAACATTCCATTTAGTTGTATGTCAAAATTAACATACATAAAAAAAACATGTTTAATCGTTATCCCATTCATGAATTTAGAAACATAAATACATATTAATCTAATGGCTAAATTAACACTGAAAATGCAATAATTTAAATGGTCCTTTCAACCCCTCCATTATCTCACAAAGATTGCTAGCTAGCTCACTGCTTACCTTTTTTTTTCACAAAAGGCATGGAAGTTTGCCTCCCTTAAATTTGCCCAACCCCTTTCCTGTTCCTGACCACGCCTAAATCACGCCTTCTTTCCCTTTTTTCTGGGCACGGATCGGACACTGATAAGGTCTAATGGGCGTGCTTAGCTTGAGGTGCCGTCCCTATTGCATTCTAAACTCCGCCCCTCTTCTCTTTCAGTTCTTCAAAACGGAAACACCCCCAACGGTTGCCATTTTACTTTGGCCAACGCTTGACTGCAATTGTAGCTGTCAAAGCAATATTCAAAAGAGTGCACTTCCCGTTAATTGCTGTATGAAGAAAGTGTGTCTCTGCTCGCATTTGATTGAAGTTATCGGCGCTGCTGAGTGGTGCAAGGGGGCAGCGGTTCGCACAACAAAAAGGTAGCTACACACATTCAGGACCTATGCTGTAGGGGAAATGATAGCAAGCCATGGTGGCATGGTGTTTAAATGGCTGACTTTACAACTAGGTAACGTTAGTTACTCGCCGGTTTGTCAGTACAGTATTGTGTTATCTCCTGTTCCTCGACTCAGGAATGTCTGTCTGGCCTCAAGAAACGTAGCCAGCTAGCTAACGTTACATAGGCTCTTGTTTCGAATGTTCTGGCCAGCCGAACAATGCTGCTAGCCGGCTAACGTTATCTACTTGGCTTGTTTGAATGTTGACTACTTTTCTCACTTTTAGAGTGTCTACTAGCTACTCAAATAATCGAACGAGGGCAGGGACTTAGCTCTCTGATTGAATTAGAGTCGTGTTTACTCTATCATAGTAATGTTTTTACTGTTCGATTTTTCTTCTGTCCGACCCTTTTCGATTATTCGGAATGACATCAAGCACGTTATGCCATTACATTTCCATAGACGAAAAGGCAGAAAGGTGATTATTATTATTATTTTTTAATGTCTCAGTGTGATCAACCAGCACTACTTTTGTTTTGAGTGAAATGGTGCCTTATATTAGAAACAGTCATAATTAGAGGTTTACCGATTAGGATTTTTCAGCACTGATACCGATTATTGGAGGACAAAAAAAAAGGCCGATACCGATTATTAATCAGCCAATTTTATATATATACACACACATTTTTGTAATAATGACAATTGCAACAATACTGAATGAACAATGACCACTAACTATATATGGGCTTTCGGATGGGTGTTCTTAAGGTGATTCCACAGGTTGGTGGTATTTTTTGATTTAGCCTTTGCTGACCCCATGCTTACATCTTTATCACAAATAAGACACCTTGCTTTCCCTGGTGCCAATTCCATGTAGTTGTCCCACACTGGTGCTCTGCTCTTCTCTGCCATCTGTAAAACGCGCACACACACTGAAGTGACAATGATACTTAAGAGTCTGCTTAGGAGACAAATACTCTCAACTGTTCCCTGTGATGCATGTTGAAAACAAAAACTTTAATTTCTATATGTAGGAAATCCTATTTTAATAATCGACATGGTAAGAATTGACTACCAAAGTGCGAGTCATAATTCCCGTGACACCTAGCAAAATCTGAAAAGCGGTTCCTTCATTCATTTATTCCATAGGATATTTTTAGATTCACTTAAAATAAGGTCCGTTTCGTGTAGGCTTACACCACCTTGCCAATTTTATAACTGTGTAGATATCCATAGTACAAGGTAACTCTGATCAATATTGGCTAAATATAAGCGAAGATCTTTTTTTTTTTTTGTAGAGTGGATTTATGAAAATATTTTGACAAGCGTTACCTTATCCTGGTGAGATTTACACGGGTATCAAAATGCCGAGGCGCTTTAGGCCTGCACGAAACACAGACCTTATTTGAAGTAGATCAAGACATTCTCTACGGAGGACATGGATGGTAAAATAACGAACCCCTTTCAAGTTCAGCCGCAAGTTATTACAGGAATTATAACGTGTCGACTATTTCTCTATAAACCATCTCCCTTTGACTCTTACGAGCCTGCTGCTGCCTACCAGCCCTCAGTCAGACTGCTCAATCAAATATCAAATCATAGACGTAACTATAATAAACACACAGAAATACGAGACTTCGGTCAAATCTGGAAACTACCACCTCGGAAACAAAACGTTTATTCCGTTACGTATTTTATCTAACGGGTGGCATCCATGAGTCTAAATATTCCTGTTACATTGCACAACCTTCAATGTTATGTCATAATTATGTAAAATTCTGGGAAATTAGTTTGCAAAGAGCCAGGCGGCTCAAACTGTTGCGTATACCCTGACTCTGCGTGCAATTTCACCTGGTTAATATTGCCTGCTAATCTGGATTTATTTCAGCTAAATATGCAGGTTTAAAAATATATACTTGTGTATTGATTTTAAGAAAGGCATTGATGTTTATGGTGTGTACACATTGGAGCAAGGACAGTCGTTGATTGTGTTTTATAAGATAAGTTTAATGCTAGCTAGCAACTTACCTTGGATTACTGCATTCGCGTAACAGGCAGGCTCCTCGTGAGGCAGGTGGTTAGAGCGTTGGACTAGTTAGCTGTAAGGTTGCAAGACTGGATCCGCCGGGCTGACAAGGTAAAAATCCATCGTTCTGCCTCGTTCCCAGGCCGTCATTGAAAATAATGTGTTCTTAACCTGTTAGTACTAGGGGGCAGTATTTTCATTTTTGGAAAAATAACGTTCCCAAATTAAACAGGATATTTTGTCAGGACAAGATGCTAGAATATGCATATAATTGACATCTTAGGATAGAAAACACTCAAGTTTCCAAAAACTGTACAAATATTGTCTGTGAGTATAACAGAACTGATGTTACAG
Organism: Oncorhynchus nerka; assembly: GCF_034236695.1. Taxonomy (NCBI): domain Eukaryota; kingdom Metazoa; phylum Chordata; class Actinopteri; order Salmoniformes; family Salmonidae; genus Oncorhynchus; species Oncorhynchus nerka. Next base: position 21,133,063 of record NC_088415.1, read on the forward strand.
GCGAAAGCCTGAGAAAAATCCAATCCGGAAGTGACTCATCTTTTGAAAGCCCTGCGTTCCGATGCGTCCCTATTGAGCTGTGAATGCCCTAACAAACAGATTACGCTTTCTACGTATTCCAAGGTGTCTACAGCATTGTGATGTAGTTTACTCATTTATGTTGAAGAATACCCGTAGGCGGCTCCATTGCGCAAGTGGTCACCTGATGCTCCCAGAGAAATTCTTGTGTAAAATACAGAGGTAGCCATTATTCTAATCGATTCTACTGAGAAACCAATTGTCCCGGTTGATATATTATCGAATAGATATTTGAAAAACACCTTGAGGATTGATTATTAACGTTTGCCATGTTTCTGTCGATATTATGGAGCTAATTTGGAATATTTTTCGGTGTTGTGGTGACTGCAATTTCCGGTTGATTTCTCAGCCAAATGTGAAGAACAAACAGAGCTATTTCACCTACAAAAATAATATTTTGGGAAAAAATGAACTTTGGCTGTCTACCTGGGAGTCTCGTGAGTGAAAACATCCGAAGTTCATCAAAGGTAAACGATTTAATTTGATTGCTTTTCTGATTTTTGTGACAAGGTTGCCTGCTGCTAGCAAGGCATAATGCTATGCTAGGCTATGATAAACTTACACAAATGCTTGTCTAGCTTTGGCTGTAAAGCATATTTTTTAAATCTGAGATGACAGGGTGATTAACAAAAGGCTAAGCTGTGTTCCAATATATTTCACTTGTGAATAGGAATAAATAGGAATATTTTCTAGGAAGATTTATGTCCGTTGCGTTATGCTAATTAGTGTCAGATGATGACAACGGTCCAGTTCACGGGATGGGGTGTCACTAGAAAAAAAAATAAACGGTGCCCAAAAATACTAATTTCCAAATGTTATGAAAACTTGAAATCGTCCCTAATTAATCGGCCGACCTCTAGTCATAATGGTAAAGTTTAATTATGATCTGTCAGTGGAGGCTCCTCAGGAAGGTACCAGAGAAGGGTAGGACCATCTTTCTCAGGGAATTTCATAAAAATAGTAAAACAAAGTGATACTTTAAAGATAAAATGTTACGAAATATATTCAAGTCACCAAATTGATTAAAACACACTTTTGCAATAAATGACAGTAACCCTACAGACTGCTGTTGAGGCATCACCATGGTGTAGCTGGAGGACAGCTAGTGTTCCGTCCTCTTCTGTGTTCATTGAGTACAATACAAAACCTAGGAGGCTCGTGGTTCTCACCCCCTTCCATAGACTTAGACAGTAATTATGACAAGCTCCGTAGGACGTCTTCCAACCGATCAGAGCTGAAAGGATCCGAGAATTAATCTAGTACTGAAATCATAAATTACAGCTAACTAGCACTGCAGTGCATAACATGTGGTGAGGGGCCTGCCGGTGTAACTGCTAAACTGCTTGCTGTTCACTGTACTGCATGATTGTATTGCGCTTATTAACCTCTAGCGACGAGCAATCCCGTGTCCGGGAGCGTAATCATAGCCTCAAGTGCATTACCATAACGCAATGTTTCCTATTCAATCGCAAATGAAATGAAATAAATATTTTCAAACACAAGCTTAGCCTTTTGTTAACAACACTGTCATCTCAGATTTTCAAAATATGCATTACAGCCAACGCTAGACAAGCATTTGTGTAAGTTTAGCATGGCATAATGCTATGCTAGGCTGTGCTGGCAGCAGGCAACATTTTCACAAAAATAAGAAAAGCAACCAAATTAAATCATTTACCTTTGAAGAACTTCAGATGCATTCACTCAGGAGACTCCCAGTTAGATAGCAAATGTTCCTTTTTTCCAAAAATAATATTTTTGTAGGCGAAAAACGTCATGTTTGTTCATCCTGCTTGGCTGAGAAATCGACAGAAAAATACTTACACTATAATGCATTAGCATAACGCAACTTTTTCTATTCATGAAAATCGCAAATGAAATAAATATATTGAAACACAAGCTTAGCCTTTTGTTAACAACACTGTCATCTCAGATTTTCAAAATATGCTTTTCAACCAAAGCTACACAAGCATTTGTGTATGAGTATTGATAGCCTAGCATAACATTAAGCCTAGCATTCAGCAGGCAACATTTTCACAAAAACAAGAGCGTTCAAATAAAATCATTTACCTTTGAAGAACTTCGGATGTTTTCAATGAGACTGTTAGATAGCAAATGTTCATTTTTTTTCCCCAAAATATTATTTGTTTAGGAGAAATCGCTCCGTTTTGTTCATCACGTTTGGCTAAGAAGAAAAAAAACGAAAATTCATTCAACGCCAAACTTTTTTCCAAATTAACTCCATAATATCGACAGAAACATGGCAAACGTTGTTTATAATCATCCTCTAGGTGTTTTTCACATATCTATTCGATGATAAATCATTCGTGGCAGTTGGGTTTCTCCTCCGTAGCAAACTGAGAAGTACTGCAGCTGGAGATTACGCAATAATTGCAACGGAGGACACCAAGCGACCACCTGGTAAATGTAGTTTCTTATGGTCAATCTTCCAATGATATGCCTACAAATACGTCACAATGCTGCAGACACCTTGGGGAAAACGTAAGCTGACTACTAGCTCCTCCACAGCCATATAAGGAGTCATTGCCATGAGGCGGTTTCAAAAAATGCGGCACTTCCTGATTGGATTTTTATCTGGGTGATTTCTGTAACATCAGTGCTGTGGCACTCACAGACAATATCTTTGCAGTTTTGGAAACGTCAGAGTTTTCTATCCAAAGCTGTCAATTATATGCATAGTCGAGCATCTTTTTTTGTGACAAAATATTTTGTTTAAAACGGGAACTTATTTCATCCAAAAATTAAAATAGCGCCCCCTATATCCAACTGGTTAACACATTAGTTCTAGAAGCTAGCTATGTTGACTATGACATTAGCTAATATGGTGACAACGATGTAGCATGTGTGAAGGTTTGACTTGGAAAGGTTTTTCACCTGGTCAGACAGCTGTTGTATTGTGCACTAAGGTCCACAAGCAAAGGGAAAAGGTGAGAGGAAGAGGGCGCCTAGATGCGAGAAGGAATTATACATGAGCAAATGATCATGCTGTTTGTATGTGGCTGCTATGAAAGTAAACTGAGTTTGCAGAGATCAAGGTTCATTCGTCTCAGCGACTTTGTTGAAAAACGTATCGGAACAGGGAGTAACATACTTTAATTTGTCCAATACAAACACTGGTTTAAAACTGTTGGGCTAATGATTACACCCTTAATAAGTTAGATACAGGCAAGAGTGTGCAAGTCGGTATTGAGTGTGTCACTGTCGGTCTCCTTGATGAAATTCTCTCAACTGGGCACCTACTTTGTAAACTTTCATTCGTAGGCTAGGTTGTAGCAACCTCATATTGGTTATAGGGAACTTTTTCTTTTTTTTTGTATCATGTAATAGACCAAACATATCAATGTTACAAAGGTTAGGTGAATGTAATATGAATGACAGTCATCCAATATGCTGTAATAGAAATCACGCCATACTCAAAAACAAAAAGGTCCTCCCTCATCTTAAAAGGCACTGACTGTCAATGTACACTATAATAGTGTTTTCACAGCACTAAAATACTAATTTCACTGACTAATAAGAAAGACCAGAACACTTAACTCTATGAACGCATGAGTATTGTTTGCTACAGACGGGTGGGGTGTTTACCATAACAACCGGTGGGCACCTTGAGGGAAAAATACAGACTGGGTTAGCTTCCTAGGGCTGTGCTGAGGACTCGGACAAATTGAGTATCGTAATGGATATGGACAAAAGTCTTTTTTGTTGAGAGAGAAAAAAGAGTTGTTGTAATTAGCCAGAACTAACACCAAATCAGGAAGTACCAGTGACTCTTTAAATACGGAAGTGGCCAGATGCCGCAGATGCTAAGTTACATGATTGTTTTGCTTGCACCGACTGGAATATGTTCCGGGATTCATGCGATTTAGGAATATACCACATCAGTCAACGGCTTCATCAATATGTGCATTGATGACGTCGAGCCCACAAAGACCGTACGTACATACCCCAACCAGAAGCAATGGATTACAGTCAACATCCACACTGAGCTAAAGGGTAGAGCGTTCAAGGAGCGGAACTTATAAGAAATGCTGTTTTGCCCTCAGACAAACCATCACAGGCAAAGCGTAAATACAGGACTACGCTCGTCGGACGTGGCAGGACTTGCAAAGTAAACTCACCCAAAAAATAATCGTCCTCACTGTCAACTGCGTTTTATTTTCAGCAACTTGTGTAAATATTTGTATGAACCTAACAAGATTCAACAACTGAGACATAAACTGAACAAGTTCCACAGAAATGTGACTAACAGAAATGGAATAATGTCTCCCTGAACAAAATCAAAAGTAAGTCCGTACCAGCTGCATAAAGTACTGCAGTGCATCTCCTCATGGACTGCACCAGATTTGCCAGTCCTTGCTGCGAGATGTTACCCCACTCTTCCACCATGGCACCTGCAAGTTCCCAGACATTTCTGGGGGGAATGGCCCTAGCCCTCACCCTCCGATCCAAAAGGTCCCAGAAGTGCTCAATGGGATTGAGATCCGGGCTCTTCGTTGGCCATGGCAGATCACTGACATTCCTGTCTTGCAGGAAATCACGTACAGAACGAGCAGTATGGCTGGTGGCATTGCCATGCTGGAGGGTCATGTCAGGATGAGCCTGCAGGAAGGGTACCACATGAGGGAGGAGAATGTCTTCCTTGTAACTCAGTGTTGAGATTGCCTGCAATAACAAGCTCAGTCCGATGATTCTGTGACACACTGCCCCAGACCATGATGGACCCTCCACCTACAAATTGATCCCGCTCCATAGTACAGGCCATGGTGTAATGCTAATTTCTTCTGCGAAAAACACAAATTCGGTGAGCCAAAACCACAACTCGTCATTGAAGAGCGCTTTTTGCCAGTCCTGTCTGGTCCAGCGATGTTTGGTTTGTGCCAATAGGCAACGTTGTTGCCGGTGACGTCTGGTGAGGACCTGCCTTTACAACAGGCCTTACAAGCCCTCAGTCCAGCCTCTCTCAGCCTATTGCGGACAGTCTGAGCACTGATGGAGGGATTGTGCGTTCCTAGTGTAACTCGGGCAGTTTATGCCATCCTGTACCTGTCCCGCAGGTGTGATTTTCGGATGTACCGATCCTGTGCAGGTGTTACACGTGGTCTCCCACTGCGAGGACGATCAGCTTGTCCGTCCTTTCTCCCTGTAGCGCTGTCTTAGGCGTCTCACAGTACGGACATTGCAATTTATTGCCCTGGCCACATCTGCAGTCCTCATTCCTCCTTGCAGCATGCCTAAGGTACTTTCACTCAGATGAGCAGGGACCCTGGGCATCTTTATTTTGGTGTTTTTCAGAGTCAGTAGAAAGGCCTCTTCAGTGTCCTATGTTTTCATAACTGTGACTTTATTTTCCTACAGTCTAAGCGGTTAGTTTCATAACGATTGTACCACGGGTTTATGGTTCGTTGAACATGCATAGGAAACAGTGTTTAAACCATTTACATAGATCTGTGAAGTAATTCGTAAAAATCCAAATAATCTTTGAAAGACGGGGTCCTGAAAACGGGACAAGTTTATTATGGACTACAAAGGGCAGACAAGCCAAGCCGCAAGTTGTCCAGTGACACGAGCCTACCTTATGAGCTAAATTACTTCTATGCGCACTTTGAGGCAAGCAACACTGAAGCATGCATGAGAGCACCAGCTGTTGCGGACGCTCGCCATAGCCGACGTGAGTAAGATCTTTAAACACATTAACATTCACAGGGAGTAGACAGATTACCAAGACGTGTACTCCGAGCATGGGTCTTCACTTACATTTTCAACCTGTCCCTGACAGTCTCTTAACTAGTTGCTCCTACCCTCTACTTTTTTCAACATTTTGTTAAATATCGCGCAACATTTCAGCGCCCTGCTACTCATGCCAGGAATATAGTACGTTCATATGGTTAGAATGTGTGTATAGGAAACCCTCGGATGTTTTTAAAACTGGTTAAATCACGACTGTGGCTATTACATAACGTGCGTTACATCGGAAAGCGCAGGAAAACCTGATCACAGAAAATGGAAATAAATATCCTTGCGCCACTTCCAGCAATTGTTAACAGTGAGCCGAATTAGATAAGACCGAGCATTCAACTCCCACAGCATCCCCATGTAGTCGAGTATCTTGTGAATTTAATCATCTTTGATTCTTGGTTGAACCGAAAGAGGGGCACCGCTTACCTCCGGTCTCCGCCCAGATCATTCCGGAAGAGCTCTCTCCGGAAATTTTTTCCAAGACGACAGCTAATGATATATACATCGCCTACGGATGATTTTTATCGCTTATTAACGTTTACTAATACCTAAAGTAGCATTACAAACGTATTTCGAAGTGTTTTGTGAAAGTTTATCGTCTACTTTTGAATTTTAAAAATGACGTTACGTTGTGAAATCGCTGTTTTTTTCGTTTATCACACAGTCTACATATAACGATATCTTGGCTTTATATGGCCCGATTTAATCGAAATAAAGACCCAATAGTGTTTATGGGACATCTAGGAGTGCCAACAAAGAAGATGGTGAAAGGTAATGACTGTTTTCTATTTTATTGTGCGGTTTGTGTAACGCCGAAATGCTAATTATTTTGTTTACGTCCCCTGCTGTGCTTTTCTGTTGTAGTGTATTGGTGCATGCTATCAGATAATAGCTTCTCATGCTGTCGCCGAAAAGCATTTTAAAAATCTGACTTGTTGCCTGGATTCACAACGAGTGTAGCTTTAATTTGATACCCTGCATGTGTATTTTAATGAACTTTTGAGTTTTAACTAATACTATTAGCATTTAGCGTAGCGCATTTGCATTTCCAGAGCTCTAGTTGGGACGCAAGCGTCCCAGGTAGAGGTAAGAGGTTAATACCTACATGTTTCAAGCTGACCACCATACTCCCTGTACCCAAGAACGCCAAGGCAACCTACCTAAGTGATTAACGACCCTTAGCATTCACGCCTGTAGCCATGAAGTGCTTTGAAAGGCTGGTCATGGGTCACATCAACACCCTCATCCCAGAAACCTGACACCCACTCCAATTTGCATACAAAGCCAACAAATGACGCATTCTCTATTGCACTCCACACTGCCTTTTTACACCGTTCAACACCATAGTACCCTCCTAGCTCATCACTAAACTAAGGACCCTGGGACTAAACACCACCAACTGGATCCTTGCTGACGACAACGGTGGTAGGCCTGATCATGAACAACAATGAGACAGCCTATAGGGAGGATGTCAGAAACCTGGCAGTGTGTTACCAGGACGACAACCTCTCAACGTGATCAAGACAAAGGTGATAATCGTGGACTACAGGACAAGGAGGGCCGAGCACGCCCCAATTCTCATTGACAGGGCTGTAGTGGAGCAGGTTGAGCGCTTCAAGTTCCTTGATGTACACATCACCAACAAACTATCATGGTCCAAACACAGCAAGACTGTTGTGAAGAGTGCATGACACCAACTTTTCCCCCTCTGAGCATGACACATTTATTCAGGCTCCAAAGTTCTATAGCTGGACCATTAAGATTATCCTGACTGGTTGCATCTCCGCCTGGTATGGCAACTGGTCGGCATCCCGCCGCAATAGAGGGTAGTGCATACAGCCCAGTACATCGCTGGGGCCAAGTGTTCTGCCATCCAGGACCTCTATACCAGGCAGGCCCTGAAAATTGTCAGACTCCAGCCACCCTAGTCATAGACGGAGAGAACAGCTACTGCACGGCAAGCGGTACCGGAGTGCCAAGTCTAGGTCCGGAAGGCTCTTTAATAGCTTGCCCCCAGCTGTAAGACTGCTGAACAGTTACTCAAATGGCTACCTGGATTATTTGCATTGCCCCCCCCCCCCTTGACAAACCTGTACCCACGGACATTGACTCGGTACCGGTACCCCCTGTATACAGCCTCATTATTGTTTTGTTACTTTCTCTTTACTTAGTAAATATTTTCTTAACCAACAATAACCAAGGGCTTGTAAGTAAGCCTTGCACGGTAAGGTCTACTCCTGTTGTTTTTGGCACATGTGACAAATAACATTTGATTTGATCTGGGGGTGGGATTCAACTGCCAGCACAGATCTTTCGTCACTCAAACGGTGTGAAGCGCTGGGTGCTTTAGGGATGTTATGCTTCAAGGTTTTCTTCATATTTTCAAAGTGACCCGATACAAAAGTACCAACGTTTGTATCAAATGTCACCCACGTCACCATGGACATCCAAAGCTTTGTTTGATCGTGTGCTTTTTCAAAGTGTGTAGCAAACTCGAGATCCCATTGATTTCGCTTGCGCCGGTGCTTTCTTTAATGCCAAGTTTCTTTCAGACACAGACCTTTACTACTGGAGACTGTACTTACAAACTTAGTGAGGATTTCTTCGGCTGATATCACTTTAACGGTAATTCAGCAGGTAGATTATCATGGAACACTCAAGGGTGGCATGTGTCAAATAACATTTTAATTTTTTTTCTAAGATCATATTGTTTGCACGCTGTTCAGAGTTCATTTTATTTAGTACCCAGTTAGCACTGAGGAGACCGACGTCCCTCATTCACTGGACTGCCGCAATAGACCGCTTTGTCAAGCGGCAGTCCTGCTCGTGAAATTCACATGCTGTTTAACCTCACACAGCCCACCCGCCCTTCTCCCGACGCCAGTAACACTACAGCTGCCAGTCGAAGACAACTCTTTTACTTTTTATTTTATTTTGCCTACTCCCTGTGGCCACTTTGTATATATTTTTTAAATTTATTCAAGATACATTTGCCATTTGTTAAAGGTTGGAAAAGTACTATAAATTATTGTGCGCAAAATTTAAGATCACAAGGACAAATTAAATTGTCATATACTTTCAGGCTTCTTACACAGTGCAATGCAGTGCTTATATATATATGCATGTATACACACACACACACACAGTGGGAAGAACAAGTATTTGATACACTGCTGATATTGGCAGGTTTTCCTACTTACAAACCATGTAGAGGTCTAATTTTTTATCATGGGTACACTTCAACTGTGAGAGACTGAATCTAAAACAAAAATCCAGATAATCACATTGTATGATTTTTAAGTAATTCATTAGCATTTTATTGCATGACATAAGTATTTGATACATCAGAAAAGAACTTAATATTTGGTACAGAAACCTTTGTTTGCAATTACAGCGATCATACGTTTCCTGTAGTTCTTGACCAGGTTTGCACACACTCCAGCAGAGATTTTGGCCTACTCCTCCATACAGACCTTCTCCAGATCCTTCAGGTTTCGGGGCTGTCGCTGGGCAATACGGGCTTTCAGCTCCCTCCAAAGATTTTCTATTGGGTTCAGGTCTGGAGACTGGCTAGGCCACTCCAGGACCTTAAGATGCCACTCCTTAGTTTCCCTGGCTGTGTGTTTAGGGTCGTTGTCATGCTGGAAGACCCAGCTACGACCCATCTTAACCTCATAGTCCGACCAAACCCGTATGCGGTAGCGTAACTACAGCCTGAAGCTCATTAGCATAACGCAACGTTAGCGATTTCTAAAAATCGCAAATGAAATGAAATAAATATGCCTGTTCTCAAGCTTATCCTTTTCTTAACAATCCTGTCGTCTCAGATTTTCAAAATATGCTTTAGAACCAGAGAAAATCACTAATTTGTGTAAGAGTGGTGATAGCTAGCTTAGCGTTAGCATTTAGCACGCAACATATTCACAGAAACCAGCCAAGGAATCAAATAAAATAATTTACCTTTGAAGAACTTCAGATGTTTCAATGAGGAGACTCTCAGTTACATAGCAGATGTCCAGTTTTTCCTGAAAGATTCTTGTGTACGACACATCGTTCCCTTTTGTTACTATGCATATGGCTACCGAAACTAACCGAAAATTCAGTCACCTACATGTCGAACTTTTTTCTGAATTAACTCCATAATATCGACTGAAACATGGAAAACGTTGTTTGAATCAATCCTGAAGGTGGTTTGTCATATTTCTCTCCATTGAAAGCACCGTCCTTGTAGCCTGGTTTGTTCTGAGATTTGAATGGAAAAATACCGGGACCTGACTTTTGCGCACCGATTGCCACGCAGACACCAAGCGGGACACCTGGTAAATGTAGTCCCTTATGGTCAATCTTCCAATGATATCCCTACAAATACGTCACAATGCTGCAAAGACCTTGGGGAAACAAGAGAAAGAGTCCGTTCATTCCTGTCGCATTCACAGCCATATAAGGCGATCATGGAAAACGTAGCCTCAGAAATCCTGTGCATTTCCTGGTCGGTCATACATCTTGGTTTTGCCCGAAGCATTTGTTCTAAGGGACTCACAGTGAAAATCTTTGCATTTCTGGAAACGTAAAACTGTCTTCTTTCCAAAACTATCAATTCCAAGCATATTCGAGCATCTTTTCGTGACAAAATATTGAGCTTAAAACGGGCACGTCTTTTTATCCAAAAATGAAATACTGCCCCTAGAGTCTTAACAGGTTAAATGCTCTTACCGAGGGAAGGTCAAGATCTCGAGATACATGGCCCCATCCATCCTTCCCTCAATACGGTGCAGTCGTCCTGTCCCCTTTGCAGAAAAGCATCCCCAAAGAATGATGTTTCCACCTCCATGCTTCACAGTTGGGATGGTGTTCTTGGGGTTGTACTCGTCCTTCTTCCCCCAAACACGGCGAGTGGAGTTTAGACCAAAAAGCTCTAGTTTTGTCTCATCAGACCACATGACCTTCTCCCATTCCTCCTCTGGATCATCCAGATGGTCATTGGCAAACTTCAGATGGGCCTGGACATACGCTGGTTTAACCAGGGGGACCTTGCGTGCACTGCAGGATTTTAATCCATGACGGCGTAGTGTGTTACTAATGGTTTTCTTTGAGACTGTGGTCCCAGCTCTCTTCAGGTCATTGACCAGGTCCTGCCGTGTAGTTCTGGGCTGATCCCTCACCTTCCTCATGATCATTGATGCCCCACGAGGTGAGATCTTGCATGGAGCCCCAGACTGAGGCTGACCGTCATCTTGAACTTCTTCCATTTTTTAAATAATTGCGCCAACAGTTGTTGCCTTCTCACCAAGCTGCTTGCCTATTGCCCTGTAGCGCAGGTCTACAATTTTATCCCTGATGTCCTTACACAGCTCCCTGGTCTTGGCCATTGTGGAGAGGTTTGAGTGAGTGTGAACAGGTGCAGTTAATACAGGTAATGAGTGGAGAACAGGAGGGCTTCTAAAAGAAAAATTAACAGGTCTGTGAGAGCCGGAATTCTTACTGGTTGGTAGGTGATCAAATACTTATGTCATGCAATAAAATGCAAATTAATTACTTAAAAATCATGTGATTTTCTGGATTTTTGTTTTAGATTTCGTCTCTCACAGTTGAAGTGTACCTATGATAAAAATGACAGACCTCTACATGCTTTGTGTGTAGGAAACACAGCCGATTTAGCAGGTTATCAAATACTTGTTCTCCCCACTGCGTATGTGTGTATATACACTGCTCAAAAAAATAAAGGGACCACTTAAACAACACAATGTAACTCCAAGTCAATCACACTTCTGTGAAATCAAACTGTCCACTTAGGAAGCAACACTGATTGACAATACATTTCACATGCTGTTGTGCAAATGGAATAGGCAACAGGTGGAAATTATAGGCAATTAGCAAGACACCCCCAATAAAGGAGTGGTTCTGCAGGTGGTGACCACAGACCACTTCTCAGTTCCTATGCTTCCTGGCTGACGTTTTGGTCACTTGAATGCTGGCGGTGCTTTCACTCTAGTGGTAGCATGAGACTGAGTCTACAACCCACACAAGTGGCTCAGGTAGTGCAGCTCATCCAGGATGGGACATCAATGTGAGCTGTGGCAAGAAGGTTTGCTGTGTCTGTCAGCGTAGTGTCCAGAGCATGGAGGCGCTACCAGGAGACAGGCCAGTACATCAGGAGACGTGGAGGAGGCCAACAACCCAGCAGCAGGACCGCTACCTCCGCCTTTGTGCAAGGAGGAGCACTGCCAGAGCCCTACAAAATGACCTCCAGCAGGCCACAAATGTGCATGTGTCTGCTCAAACGGTCAGAAACAGACTCCATGAGGGTGGTATGAGGGCCAGACGTCCACAGGTGGGGGTTGGGCTTAGGACGTTTGGCATTTGCCAGAGAACACCAAGATTGGCAAAAGCAGGTTCACACTGAGCACACGTGACAGTCTGGAGATGCTGTGGAGAACGTTCTGCTGCCTGCAACATCCTCCAGCATGACCGGTTTGGCGGTGGGTCAGTCATGGTGTGGGGTGGCATTTCTTTGGGGGGCCGCACAGCCCTCCATGTGCTCGCCAGAGGTAGCCTGACTGCCATTAGGTACCGAGATGAGCTCCTCAGACTCCTTGTGAGACCATATGCTGGTGCGGTTGGCCCTGGGTTCCTCCTAATGCAAGTCAATGCTAGACTTCATGTGGCTGGAGTGTCAGCAGTTCCTGCAAGAGGAAGGCATTGATGCTATCGACTGGCCCGCCCGTTCCCCTGACCTGAATCCAATTGAGCACATCTGGGACATCATGTCTCGCTCCATCCACCAACGCCACGTTGCACCACAGACTCTCCAGGAGTTGGCGGATGCTTTAGTCCAGGTCTGGGAGGAGATCCCTCAGGAGACCATCCACCACCTCATCAGGAGCATGCCCAGGCATTGTAGGGAGGTCATACAGGCACGTGGAGGCCACACACACTACTGAGCCTCATTTTGACTTGTTTTAAGGACATTACATCAAAGTTGGATCAGCCTGTAGTGTGGTTTTCCACTTTAATTTTAAGTGTGACTCCAAATCCAGACCTCCATGGGTTGATAAATTTGATTTCCATTGATCATCTTTGTGATTTTGTTGTCAGCACATTCAACTATGTAAAGAAAAACGTATTTAATAAGAATATAACATTCATTCAGATCTAGGATGTGTTATTTTAGTGTTCCCTTTATTTTTTTGAGCAGTGTGTGTACACAGTGGGGCAAAAAAGTATTTAGTCAGCCACCAATTTGTTCTCCCACTTAAAAAGATGAGGCCTGTTATTTTCATAGGTACACTTCAACTATGACAGAATCACTGTAGGATTTTTAATGAAATAATTTGCAAATTATGGTGGAAAATAAGTATTTGGTCACCTACAAGCAAGATTTCTGGCTCTCACAGACCTGTAACTTCTTCTTTAAGAGGCTCCTCTGTCCTCCACTCGTTACCTTTGTTAATGGCACCTGTTTGAACTTGTTATCAGTATAAAAGACACCTGTCCCCAACCTCAAACAGTCACACTCAACTCTACTATGTCCAAGATCAAAGACCTGTCCAAGGACACCAGAAACAAAATTGTAGACCTGCACCAGGCTGGGAAGACAAAATCTGCAATAGGTAAGCAGCTTGGTTTGAAGAAATCAACTGTGGGAGTAATTATTAGGAAATGGAAGACATACAAGACTACTGATAATCTCCCTCGATCTGGGGCTCCACGCAAGATCTCACTCCGTGGGGTCAAAATGATCACAAGAACGGTGAGCAAAAATCCCAGAACCACACGGGAGGACTTAGTGAATGACCTGCAGAGAGCTGGGACCAAATGAACAAAGCCTACCATCAATAACACACTAAGCCACCAGGGACTCAAATCCTGCAGTGCCAGACGTGTCCCCCTGCTTAAGCCAGTACATGTCCAGGCCCGTCTGAAGTTTGCTAGAGAGCATTTGGATGCTCCAGAAGAAGATTGGGAGAATGTCATATGGTCCGATGAAACCAAAATATAACTTTTTGGTAAAAACTCAACTCGTCGTGTTTGGAGGACAAAGAAGGCTGAGTTGCATCCAAAGAACACCATACCTACTGTGAAGCATGGGGGTGGAAACCTCATGCTTTGGGGCTGTTTTTCTGCAAAGGGACCAGGATGACTGATCCGTGTAAAGGAATGAATGAATGGGGCCATGTATCGTGAGATTTTGATTGAAAACCTCCTTCCAGCCACGTTTCATCTTCAATGCCCTTGCTGATGGGTCTTTCAGCATGACAATGATCCCAAACACACCGCCCGGGCAACGAAGGAGTGGCTTTGTAAGAAGCATTTCAAGGTTCTGGAGTGGCCTAGCCAGTCTCCAGATCTCAACCCCATAGAAAATCTTTGGAGGGAGTTGAAAGTCAGTGTAGCCCAGCAACGGCCCCAAAACATCACTGCTCTAGAGGAGATCTGCATGGAGGAATGGGCCAAAATACCAGCAACAGTGTGTGAAGACTTACAGAAAACGTTTGACCTCTGTCATTGCCAACAAAGGGTATATAAAAGTATTGACAAACTTTTATTGGCCAAATACTTATTTTCTACCATAATCTGCAAATAAATTAATTAAAAATCCTACAATGTGATTTTTCTGGATTTTTTTTCTTCTCATTTTGTCTGTCATAGTTGAAGTGTACCTATGATAAAAAATTATAGGCCTCATCATTTTAAGTGGGAGAACTTGCACAATTGGTGGCTGACTAAATACTTTTCTGCCCCTGTGTGTGTGATGTAATATATATATATATTTTTTGTCCGGGATGGAACTAATCCATTGTGGAGGCCAAGCATACATTGTCTTTTAGTCTAGCTCTGAAAATCTAGTTGGTGGCAACATATGAAGGGTGTGACGCAATTGCGGTGCCTCCGGAGGCATGCAGATGCCAAATTCAGCTCTGTAAAGCATCGCCATGCGGCTCCCAAATGTTGTAACCATGCAGAGGGCTTTGTATAGATCCACATTATCATTGGTAGGTGGGTGCGATACATAAACTCACTTCCTTGACAACTGCTCCGCAATGTGCAAGAAGTATGATTTCCCTGACTTCTGCAGAGGCCGTATCACCGTAACTTCTGTATAGACAATGCAGACAGATTGACCATGCTGCGCCCAGATGCACAATGCACTAATTGCTCCAGAATGCGCGCTCTCCTGCCAATGTGTGCATTTATTGTTTCGCAACGTGAATTGTTAGTGTATCATCTCACCATTACATAGTGTATTCAGACCCCATAACCTTTTTCACAATGTTATGTTACAGCTTATTTCTAAAATTGAGTTAATTGTTTATTTTCCTCAAACTAAAAACAGGTGTTTAGAAATAGTTGCAAGTTTATTTTGATTTAAAAAAATCACATTTACATATGTATTCAGACCCTTTACGCAGTACTTTGTTGAAGCGCCTTTGGCAGTGATAGGAGCCTCCCAGTCTTGGGTGTGATGCTACAAGCTTGGCACACATGTATTTGAGGAGTTTGTCCTATTCTTCTCTGCAGATCCAGTTGGATGGGCAATGTTGCTGCACAGTTATTTTCAGGTCTCAAGATGTTCAATCGGGTTCAAGTCCAGGCTCTGGCTGGGCCACTCTACGGACATTCAGAGACTTGTCCCGAAGCCACTCCTACATTATCTTGACTGTGTGCTTAGGGTAGTTGTCCTGTTGGAAGGTGAACCTTTGCCCCAGTCTGAGAACCTGCTCCAGAGTGCTCAGGACTTCTTCAAGGATCTACATACATTTATATACATAGGCATATAAATGTGCTCTGTTCATCTTACCCTTAAACCTGACTAGTCTCCTAGTCCCTGCTGATGTAAAACATCCCCACAGTGTGATGCTGCCACCACCATGCTTCACCATAGTGATGGTGCCAGGTTTCCTCCAGATGTGATGCTTGGCATTCAGGCCCATCGGGTCCTTGGTCACTTCCCTGATCAAGGCCATTCCCCCCCCCCCCCCCGTTTGACCGGGCGGGCCAGCTCTAGGAAGAGTCATGGTGGTTCAAAATGTCTTCCATTTAAGAAAGATGGAGGCAATTGTGTTCTTGGAACTTAAATGCTGCAAATGTTTTTTAGTACCCTTCCACAGATCTGTGCCTCAACACAATCCTGTCTCGGAGCTCTACAGACTGTTCCTTCGACCTCATGGCATGATATTTGTTTCTCTGACATGCACTGTCAACTGTGGGTCCTTCTTATATAGACAGGTGTGTGTGCCTTTTTTCAAATCAAGTCCAATCAATTGAATTTACGACAGGTGGACTCCAACGAAGTTGTAGAAACATCAAGGATGATTAATGGAAACTAGATGCACTGGAGCTCAATTTCGAGTCTCATAGCAAAGTGTCTGAATACTTATGTAAATAAAGTGTTTGTTTTATTTGTAATAAATTTGTGAAACTTGTTTTCACTTTATCCATTATGGGTTTTTGTGTGTTGATAGTCTTATTCTAAAATATTAAATAAAAGGTGGAAGAGGTTAAGTGGTCTGAATATTTTCCGAAATGCATTGTATATTATCAGTACATTTACCGTTATTTCTAATCTACAATGTTTGGTTATGGGAATTTCTGTTAATGCATTCAATATTATTCCTTTTACCGTTGTTGGAATGGACACATTGTTTGCAGAGTGCACAACTTATGCAAAACTTGTGAGAAACAAGTTTTAGTTTATTTCAATCCATTTGAGTTTTGTCAATTCAGTTTAGTTCTTGTCTTTTGTTTGGAGGTGCTATTGTCAATGTTGTAAGGACCCACCTGATTTACATTTTGAAGTAGGCCTGTAGGCTTCCTGGCATGTGTTCAAATGTAGGCATATAAATGTTCCCATTTGGATCTGATATAGTATTTCTGATTTGGCTTAAAACGCCTTTGAAGCTTCTCAAAATAATGTTTTCTTCACCTCAAACAGCAAGCACATTTAAGTCTGTTTTTTACATCACATTGAAGAACTGTCATTCTCCATGATATGAAAAATATTTCTAGCTCTCCCTTTTTGATAACCACTCGGTGTGAAAGGGAAAAATGTCATGCTCTGATCCAATGGAAATGTCATAAAATAGGCCCGCCTGATTTACTTTCTTTGCAGGACTGAAATGGGTTTCTTTACTCATTTTGGGTGCTGGTGCGGTTTTATATTTAAGTGCAGACGCTCCACAATATGTTTGAGCTAATATTCTATAGGAGGAACAGGAGCAAAAGCAGTAGAACATTGATCTGTCAGTGCTCTACTCCGGTGAGCTCCTGCCCAAGTCGAACACGGATTTCTTATCCTTTGCGCAAATAGCCAACAGCTGTGTCTGTCCCCAGCTCACTGGTGCAGGTAACTTGAGGGGTCCAGAAGATTTTATACAATGTTTCAAGTTCGTTGCAGACCGGCCATACATATCACATTGGCTATTTTATTTTTATCCGGGTTTTTTCTACTAGCAGGATAGTTTTTATTTATTTGTTGGCTCTGTCATAACGTTGGCCTGGGGGTAGGTTTATGACAGTCATAAATACCCCCCCCCCCTTTCCTCTACCCTACTGATGTTACATTTGCAAACCCTTGGTTAACAGAGATTCTGGGAACTTCAGAAGGTGGGGGGAAACAAACGATAATCTGGTAATCCGACCAATTGAACATATGCGGTGGTACTTAACCTGTTAAGTCTACCCCCTACTTTTTCGAACATTCTGTAACAAATCGCGCAACATTTCAGCGTCCTGCTACTCATGCCAGGAATATAGTATATGCATATGATTAGTATGTGTGGATAGAAAACACTCTGACGTTTCTAAAACTGGTTAAATCACGGCTGTGACTAACATAACGTGTGTTTCATCGAAAAGCGCAAGAAACTGATCACAAATCTGGAAAATATATCAATGCGCCACTTGCATGTATTGTCTATTGGAAAGCAAATTACATGGGGCTGAGATTGCAAGTCCTACAGCTTCCACACGATGTCGCCAGTCTTGTCAATTGCCTGGGCTTTGTTTCTTGGTCAAACGAGTGAGAGAGCCCATTCCTTCCGGTCTCCGACAGGATGTTTTGGATGAGAAATTTCCGAACATGATTTCAAGACGTGGAGCTATTGAATACACATCGCCCCGTGATCAATTTGATTATTTTGATTATTAACTTTTACTAATACCTAAAGTTGGATTACAAAAGTATTTCGAAGTGTTTTGTGAAAGTTTATCGGCGACTTTAATTTTAAAAAATGACGTTGCGTTTTAAAACTTTTTTTTCCTGGATCACACACTCTTCATAGATCGATATTTAGGGTATATATGGACCGATTTAATAAAAAAAAATACCCAATAGTGATGTTTATGGGACATCTAGGAGTGCCAACAAAGAAAATCGTCAAAGGTAATGAATGTTTTATATTTTATTTCTGCGTTTTGTGTAGCGCCGGCTATGCTAATTATTTTGTTTACGTCCCCTTCAGGTATTTCGGGGTGTTGCATGCTATCAGATAATAGCTTCTCATGCTTTCGCCGAAAAGCATTTTAAAAATCTGACTTGTTGGCTGGATTCACAACGAGTGTAGCTTTAATTCAGTACCCTGCATGTGTGTTTTAATGAACGTTTGAGTTTTAACGAGTGCTATTAGCATTTAGCGTAGTGCATTTCCAGATGGCTAGATGGGACGCATGCGTGTCGACTTAAGAGGTTAATGAATATGATGTCAGTTCGGTTGTCATCTGAGACATTCTCATCAATGATAAGATGACAAACTCTACAGTGGGAAGTCTACACATCAGAGTTATCGGATTCACATGGAATTGTTGTTCAATTTAAATGTTTGAATATGAAATAATTCGTGATGGGATGAAATGTCATGTGAGATTTGGGTTTTCATAAGACAGGGCTCTGCTCAATCCGGGGGTTGGGTCAGGGTATCTAGCTCAGTCATTCCATTAGAAATAACACTAAATATTCACTTACCTTTGATCATCAGAAAGCACTCCCAGGAATCCCAGTTCGACAATAAATAAAATCCATCATTTATGTCCAAATAGCCACATGTTCTTAGCGTCTTCAGCCCAGTAATCCATCTTCATGAGGCGCAGGCACTTCATCCAGACAAACTCAAAGTTCCGTTACAGTCCTTTAGAAACATGTCAAACGATGTATGGAATCAATCGTTAGGATGTTTTTAACATAAAACATCAATGTTCCAACCGGAGAATTCCTTTGTCTGAAGAAAGCACTGGAACGAGAAGTACATCTGTCGGGAGCGTCATGAGACCCAAGGCTCTCTGCCAGACCACTGACTCAGAGGTCTCATGAGCCCCTCCTTTATAGTAGAATCCTCAAACCCGGTTCTGAAGACTTGACATCTAGTGGAAGCCGTAGGAAGTGCAACATTATCCATATCCAACTGTATCCGGTAGGCCAAGCTTTGAAAAACTACAAACCTCAGACGTCCCACTTCCTGGTTGGATTTTTCTCAGGTTTTCGCCTGCCATATGAGTTCTGTTATACTCGCAGACATCATTCAAACAGTTTTAGAAACTTCAGTGTTTTCTATCAAATACTACTAATAATATGCATATATTAGCATCTGGGACAGAGGAGGCAGTTAACTCTGGGCACGCTATTCATCCAAAAGTGAAAATGCTGCCCCCTATCCCAAAAGAGTTCATCTATATTTTTCATGGCTATCCATTTACCACGACAAACCGATGGTGCGAAGACTGCACTCAATGAGCTGTATAAAGCAAACGAGAACATGCTCATCCAGAGGCGGTGCTCCTAGTGTCTGGGGACTTTAACCTGTTATGGCTGTACAGGGATCAACATCAGGGGAAATTTCAGAGTGACAACTAAAAATACAACTTCGTAACATTAAACATTCTTGAAAATACAAGTGTCTTACACCCTTCAAAAGATTAGAATCTTGGTAATCAAACTACGTTTTCCAATATAAAATAGCTATTACAGAGAACAAATACCATGCTTTTGTTTGAGAAGAGCAATCAACAAACATTTTCCGCCATGACAGTTTTTACACATTCACATCTGAAGGTAAAATTATGACTTGCATTCTGATATCTTGCTCTTATTTCTCTTCCTGAGGGTCCCAGTGATCAAATGAAGTGCAGTTTTCTTTGATAAAATCCATTTTTATAGCCTAAATCTAAACTTTTTGTAACCAGTTTGTGCCGTGAATTCCATCTCTATCAATTGTTTTACGGAGCATTCGACGTGAATACACACCGTAAACAATCGTTTATCTAGTCACGGTTGGTTTCAGTGCATTCCTCTGGATGTTTGCAACACAGCCAAACGTCATTTTTTTTTTGTGGGGAGTATTGACCGAAGTGAACTGATTTGAAGACAACGAACAATGACTCTTACGCACCAATTTTAGCGAAGCTTCATTGATTGACTATATTTCTGCCCAATGACCACTGATCTTCTTGAAATCTAGCTGGGTAGATAGCCAATGAGCTGAGGTAAACGCCAATATGTAATGGTTTTGGGTTGGACCACAATTCCTTGTTTGTAATCGCACGCGCAAGGAACTCCATTCTCGCCTTGACGATCAGAGGAGTTGCTGTAAGGCTTTTTACGCACCGATGTATTTCGGAAAGTTGTAGTTTCAACGATTTCATTGAAGATATCATGGCGAATCAAGAAAAGCGAAGTCAAAGTCTAAAGTTAAAGTGAGACAGATTTTTTTTGTTTGAGGAATCTTGGAGTGTTATGATTCAAACGAACTGAGGAGCTGTTTCTGCAAGGACAGGATGTACTTCTGGACGGGTAAGTGCTAATGCCGTTTTATGAAATATAATAAAATGTGTATGTATGTGTGTATATATATATATATATATATAAAATTGCAATGAAATGTGTGGTGTGTTGGTTTGTGTGTATATATATATATATATATATATATATATATTTTTTTTTCAGATTATATTTTCCATTTTTTTATTCAAATGGAATGGAGTAGAACAGTAAACACACATGGCCACTGCGCCTGCTACTCCTCTCCATTTCCATATGAAATAGCCATTGGGTGCTGTTCAGGAGAGGGCAGGCCCACAACAATGGCCGGAGTTGAATGGAACAGCACTTCACCTTAGTGACTGTTCCCTCTGCTCTATACAATACATATCTGTTTATTTTATGTGATGATAAAAGGCTCATAAGGCTCTGTTCACTCATGACTGTGTTGGCAAGCATGACTCTAACACCATTTGTTTGCAGACGACACAACGGTGGTAGGCCTGATGACTAACAACGATGGACTATAGGGAAGAGGTCAGCCACCTGGTAGTGTGGTGCCAGGACCACCTCTTCCGCGATGTGATCAAGACCGAGGAGATGATCGTGGACTACAGGAAAATGAGGCCCGAGCACGTTCTGATTCTCATCGACTGGCCTGTAGTGAAGGTTGAGAGCTTAAAGTTCTTTGGCGTCCACATCACCAACAAAATATCATGTTCCAAACACACCAAGACAGTCGTGAAGAGCACATGACACCGCCTATTCCCCCATAGGAGACTGAAAAGATTTGACATGGGTCTTGAGATCCTCAAAAGGTTCTACAGCTGCGCTATCGAGAGCATCCTGACTGGTTGCAGCACTGCCTGGTATGGCAACTGCTCGGCCTCCGACCGCAAGCTACTACAGGGGTAGTGTGCACGGCCCAGTGCATCACTGGGGCCAAGCTTCCTGCCATCCAGGACCTCTATACCAGGCGGTGTCAGGAAGGCAGACATCAGCCACCTAGTCATAAACTCTCTCTAATGCAGGGCAAACGGTACCGGAGTGCCAGGTTTAAGTCCAAGAGTCTTCTCAACAGCTTCTACCCCCAAGACACAAGACTCCTGAACATCTAATCAAATGGCTACCCAGACTATTTGCATTGCCACCTCCCCCCGCCCCCCTTATGCTGCTACTACTCACTATGTACAGTGCCTTGCGAAAGTATTCGGCCCCCTTGAACTTTGCGACCTTTTGCCACATTTCAGGCTTCAAACATAAAGATATAAAACTGTATTTTTTTGTGAAGAATCAACAACAAGTGGGACACAATCATGAAGTGGAACGACATTTATTGGATATTTCAAACTTTTTTAACATCAAAAACTGAAAAATTGGGCGTGCAAAATTATTCAGCCCCCTTAAGTTAATACTTTGTAGCGCCACCTTTTGCTGCGATTACAGCTGTAAGTCGCTTGGGATATGTCTCTATCAGTTTTGCACATCGAGAGACTGAATTTTTTTTCCCATTCCTCCTTGCAAAACAGCTCGAGCTCAGTGAGGTTGGATGGAGAGCATTTGTGAACAGCAGTTTTCAGTTCTTTCCACAGATTCTCGATTGGATTCAGGTCTGGACTTTGACTTGGCCATTCTAACACCTGGATATGTTTATTTCTGAACCATTCCATTGTAGATTTTGCTTTATGTTTTGGATCATTGTCTTGTTGGAAGACAAATCTCCGTCCCAGTCTCAGGTCTTTTGCAGACTCCATCAGGTTTTCTTCCAGAATGGTCCTGTATTTGGCTCCATCCTTCTTCCCATCCATTTTAACCATCTTCCCTGTCCCTGCTGAAGAAAAGCAGGCCCAAACCATGATTCTGCCACCACCATGTTTGACAGTGGGGATGGTGTGTTCAGGGTGATGAGCTGTGTTGCTTTTACGCCAAACATAACGTTTTGCATTGTTGCCAAAAAGTTCAATTTTGGTTTCATCTGACCAGAGCACCTTCTTCCACATGTTTGGTGTGTCTCCCAGGTGGCTTGTGGCAAACTTTAAACGACACTTTTTATGGATATCTTTAAGAAAATGCTTTCTTCTTGCCACTCTTCCATAAAGGCCAGATTTGTGCAATATAAGACTGATTGTTGTCCTATGGACAGAGTCTCCCACCTCAGCTGTAGATCTCTGCAGTTCATCCAGAGTGATCATGGGCCTCTTGGCTGCATCTCTGAGCAGTCTTCTCCTTGTATGAGCTGAAAGTTTAGAGGGACGGCCAGGTCTTGGTAGATTTGCAGTGGTCTGATACTCCTTCCATTTCAATATTATCGCTTGCACAGTGCTCCTTGGGATGTTTAAAGCTTGGGAAATATTTTTGTATCCAAATCCGGCTTTAAACTTCTTCACAACAGTATCTCGGACCTGCCTGGTGTGTTCCTTGTTCTTCATGATGCTCTCTGCGCTTTTAACGGACCTCTGAGACTATCACAGTGCAGGTGCATTTATACGGAGACTTGATTACACACAGGTGGATTGTATTTATCATCATTAGTCATTTAGGTCAACATTGGATCATTCAGAGATCCTCACTGAACTTCTGGAGGGAGTTTGCTGCACTGAAAGTAAAGGGGCTGAATAATTTTGCACGCCCAATTTTTCAGTTTTTGATTTGTTAAAAAAGTTTGAAATATCCAATAAATGTCATGTCGTTCCACTTCATGATTGTGTCCCACTTGTTGTTGATTCTTCACAAAAAAATACAGTTTTATATCTTTATGTTTGAAGCCTGAAATGTGGCAAAAGGTCGCAAAGTTCAAGGGGGGCGAATACTTTCGCAAAGCACTGTATGCACAGTCATTTTAGCTCTACCTACATGTACATATTACGTTGACTACCCTGTGCCCCTGCACATTAACCCTTCTATATAGCCTCGCTACTGTTATTTTACTGCTGCTCTTTTCATTATTTTTACTTAACTGCGTTGTTGGTTAAGGGCTTGTAAAGCAGTTCACTAAGGTGTTGTATTTGGCGCATGTGACAAATACAATTTGAAGAGCGTGCAAAGGGTGGCTACATTAACAAATAAAAATTCATTTTAGATTCTTAACTTTTTTTTAGTTACATGATTCCATATGTTATGTCTTCTACAATGTAGAATAAAAAAAGAACCTTGACTGAGTAGGTGTCAACTTTTGACGCGATATATATAGCTCAAAAGGAAAATGTAATGTA
Source organism: Oncorhynchus nerka (assembly GCF_034236695.1). NCBI lineage: Eukaryota > Metazoa > Chordata > Actinopteri > Salmoniformes > Salmonidae > Oncorhynchus > Oncorhynchus nerka. The sequence goes on from NC_088415.1 coordinate 21,156,856, forward strand.
GACTGCTTTTTCATTGTTAAAAATAGGCCCCCAAAATATCTCAGTAACTCAAGTCATCGAATACTAACGTCTGTTCGCATATTCAAATAACCGTGTCGATCTCTAATTGGTGCCGTGCTTTTGAGGCACTTTGCTTTTCTTTTTTATTTACAGCATTATCCACAGGCGTTTCAGGTAGAAAATCCTAGGAAATGTTTTTTAATTGACACAAGCTGCCTCCAATTAATCAATCAACTTATGGTTGTGTGTTTTGTGGGGGGATGGCCTGAGCCAGGGGAAGCGTATGTCTGCGACTCTTAGAGCTACCCCCCTACTTTGTGCAATTTCCGCCTGAAGACATACCCAAATCTAATCCAATTTTGGCCCTTAGGCACATCCATGATGAACACTTGTGGCAGGAGCAGAAGGGACAGGGCTTGGTGCAGTGGTGCTGTAGCCAGCAAGCTCCTTGATGAGCTGCTCTCTGAAGGCTTTCTGTGAGAGGAAGGGCTTTCTAGTCGGAGTCAGTGCCACTGTGGAATAATTTTCAGTTAGAATAGTTTCACATATGAGCCCTGTATCAACGGGTATAAAAAACATTATATATATATATATATATATAAGTACAGGGAACATAAAGTGCTGTTCCATTTCACTTTGGCCATTGTTGTGGGCCTGCCTCATAGGCTATTTCATGTGGGGTGGAGCAGCAGCTGGTAGACCATGCTCCCTCTAATGTAGACTGATTGGAGGAAGCATGCTGGCTGTGTTGAGATGTATGGGTTTACATTCTACACCATACCATTTGTGTGTGTGTGTATGTATTTTAACAGACCTCTGAGACTATCACAGTGCAGGTGCATTTATACGGAGACTTGATTACACACAGGTGGATTGTATTTATCATCATTAGTCATTTAGGTCAACATTGGATCATTCAGAGATCCTCACTGAACTTCTGGAGAGAGTTTGCTGCACTGAAAGTAAAGGGGCTGAATAATTTTTCAGTTTTTGATTTGTTAAAGTTTGAAATATCCAATAAATGTGGTTCCACTTCATGATTGTGTCTCACTTGTTGTTGATTCTTCACAAAAAAATACAGTTTTATATCTTTATGTTTGAAGCCTGAAATGTGGCAAAAGGTCGCAAAGTTCAAGGGGGCCGAATACTTTCGCAAGGCACTGTATATGTGTGTGTATGTATAGACAGACATAGGCTATGGTCGTTCTCATACAAACAGACCCTCACTCACAATGACTAGCTAATGTGTACCTTACCCATTTCATTACATCTTTATATATTGCAAATAAAATGTAAAAACAATCACAAGTAATATTTTATATTAATTTCAAACAACTGCATTAGCATGAGAGCAACTTACTAGTCCAAAACAATGTCCTCTCCGTTCAAAAAATATGCCTCAGTTTCAGAATCAAAGCTATGGGAGCTAATGGAGTCTTCAAAAAGCAGATATCTCACTTCCACGATCAATTTCCTCTAAAATTGTTTCTACATTCGTATATCTAGTCTTAGAATTAGCTTTCTTTGACTTATTCGCCATGATGTTGGATAAATAAACAGCTGAAGATGCAAGTCACCGAAATACTGCTCCTTCACGGTTGAATTGGCAATGGCGAAAGAACGGTCCTCAATGGAAAGGTTTGTCTTACAACGAAGAACCATGGGATATTGCCGTTTACCTCTGCTCATTGGCTATCTACCCAGCTAGATTTCAAGACGATCAGTGGTCATTGGGTTAAAATACAGTCAATCAACGAGACTGTGGTCATATAATTGGTGCACAATGGGCTCGTCAATTGTTGTCTTCCAATCGTTTTTTCCGGGTCAATACGTCCCGCAAAATGACCCATCAGGTTTGGTTGTGTTACAAACAGTTGACAGTTGACAGCAAGGAAACCAAACATGACTGGATAAAGTCAGGGAAAGTCTGTCTATTTACGTTGGATGTTAGGTCGAAAATTGAATGACACGAAATTCAACGAGATAAGCGTTCACAAAATGTTTTGTGTTAGGCTATAAAAAATAGATTTAACCGAACAAAAGACCATTCATTGTGTAACAATGATCCTTGGGATTGCAACCAGAGCAAGATCTTCAAAGGTCAACAATTTATTTCAATGCAGTTTGTGATTATGTTACGCAAGTGCTGGTTGAACAAGTAGTTTGATATGGGGGTCTGTGCTCAGATAATCGCAGCGTATTCTTTCGCAATTAATAGTTTTTTTTAATATGACAACGCAGTTGGATTAGCAAGATTCTAGGCTTTTGAAGCATGTGAGACACTTGTATTTTCAGGAATGTTTAATATGATTATTTTTGGCGAACACCGTATGTTGTCGAATTCAAACCCGTATCCGGGATGGGTAGTTCAGTTAAAGGTATGCAAATGTACTTTTGGCAGAAAATATTACTCGGATCATGTACAAAGCAGTAAAAGTTAACTATGTAGATAAGGTTAATGTTTTGGATGATCTGTCCTTATTGTCTACAGCTGGATACCCATGTACCAAAGCAGGAAGGTCTCCATTGAAAGGCCACTACACATGACCATCTAGATAACACAAGGTTGTACATGAGGTTAATGTCCCGAGGGTCTAGCCTTATCCTCTAAAGGTGGACAGCCATTCTCACCCATTTTGTATAGCAGGAAAGGCCAATACACAACACAAGGTTAAAATATGAAAAACTAAAACAAGGATGAAGTGACTGTAATTATAGTACTCTTTATTGTGAATAAGAAAAAATGCAACACCCGTGTGTAGCTCACATATGACACAAACAGTAATCAACTAGATGACATGAGTGCACATTTTCCCAAACTACATTTACTGTAGGGTGCCACGCATGATGGCATCCTGAAAAGACACTTGACCTGCTGGTGTGAGGATGTAGTCCTTGAGGTTGTTGCACACAATTGTTTTCCCTCTATGCTGACATGTTTCTTAGGTCTGGGAAGCTGGTGTCCCCTTGTATCACTCTCCTGGAAGCAAGTCCACAGTGGGTGTGGACTGGATCTACCCTGTTGATGAATCTGTGTTGTCAGTCTGTGGTCTACATTAGTTGTGGAAGGCCACGCAGGCCTTCACAATGGTCTCCGCTTTCTCCGGGGGAACCTCGAGGGCTTGTCCCAGGATCCTTCATCTTGCAGCAAGGATCCCAAACCAGTTCTCTGAAATTCTTTTGGATTTTGAGTGGCGGTAGTTGTAGATCTTCTCGGCATCAAGGCCAGATGAGATGAAACCTTGAATAAAATAAGTGTTTCCATAGCCTTCATGTTCCTGTACAATACTATCATATGTGTACTGTAACAACTGTGTAGCCTATGCTTTGGACATAGGCCCCCATCCTCTTATGGGGATGCCAGATCACTTTTATGTGAAGCATATCAACATCTATTGGTATAATTGTTGTATGTGTATAGTGACATGTATTTAGCGTATCCTACCTGGATATGGTTCGTACCTTGCATAGCAGACTGCCATGAGGACCATTGGCAAAAAGCCGTTGTAGTAATCGCTGCCCAGGTTTGCCGGATGCCAGAACCGAACATGTTTTCTGTCCAACAATCCTCAATCTGCCCAGTGTGCCATGGAGGGATAAGCAACACACTCCTCCGTCGGGACATGCCAGATAGTCTGGCACACTTCTGTGACGATGGCAGAAACATTCCTAGCTTATGAGTTACAACTCGCAGCAATACTTGGTGTGCTGCCGCTCGCCAAAAACCGAAAGGTCACAGACAGACTTTCTGCAGCCCTTACGGGTAAGCTGTGAGTTTTTTCTTCTGCGAGATGTGAGGGGCAAGCCAGTGAAGGAAGTCGTAAAATCGTGCAACAGACATCCGAAAGTTGTGAACACCTTTCAACATGGCACCGGCAGAGATGGTCGCCTCGCTTCACGCTCTTAGATAACTATGCAGTAGTTTTTTAAATGCATTTCTTACACTGTTACCCCAGGAAATCTTAAGTCTCATTACATACAGCCAGGAGGAACTATTGGATATAAGAGCAACGTTAACTTACCAACATTACGACTTTCCCGAAGCGGATCCTCTGTTTGGTCCACCACCCAGGACAATGGATCAGTTCCCGGCAGGCGACCCAAAAACAACAACGCCTCAAAGGGCAGGCGGAGCAGTCTTCTGGTCAGGCTCCGTAGATGGGCACATCGCCCACCACTCCTTGACAACAAGGTAGACGAAATCCGATCAATGGTTGTAGAGATTGTAACGTTCTGTTTCATGGAAACATGGCTCGCTCGGGATACGTTATCAGAGTCGGTACAGCCACCTGGTTTCTTCACACATCGCGCCAACAAACAAACATCTGACTGGTAAGAAGGGCGGGGGTGTATGCCTTATGATTAACTAGTCTTTGTGTGATCATAACATACAGCAACTCAAGTCCTTTTTTTTCACCTGACCTAGAATTCCTTACAATCAAATGCCGCATTATCTACTAAGAGAATTCTCTTCCACTATAACCACAGCCGTGTGTATCCCCCCCAATCAAACACTTCGACGGCCCTGGAAGAAATGGACTTTATGTAAACTGGAAACCACATCCTGGGGCTGCATTTATTTTAGCTGGGGATTTTAACAAAGATAATCTGATGATAAGACTTCCTAAATGATGTCAGCATGTGCGACCCGGGCTGGCAGCATTCTGGATCATTGCTACTCTAACTTCCGCGACGCATACAAAGCTCGTCCTCCTTTCGGCAAATCTGACCGACTCCATTTTTTGTTGCTCCCTGTCTATATACAGAAACTAAAACAGGAAACGTCCGTAGTCAGACCCGCGTTGAACAGACCTGAGCAATCTGATTCCACCCTTCAAGATTGCTTCGATCACGTGGATATGTTCTGGATAGCCTCAGACAATAACATTGATGTATTGAGTTTATAAGCAAGTGCATTTGTGATGTTGTACCCACGGTGACGATTAAAGCCTTCCCTAACCAGAAACTCTGGATTGATGGCAGCATTCGCGCTAAACTGAAAGTGCGAACCACTGCTTTTAAATCATGGCAAGGCGACCGGAAACATGACCGAAATACAGTGTAGCTATTCCCTCCGCGGCAATCAAACAAGCTAAGCGTCAGTATTCAACGGCTCAGATGTATGTGGCAGGGTCTACATTCAATCACGGATTACAAAAAGACGACCAGACGAACTAAACAACTTCCTTGCTCGCTTTGAGGACAATACAGTGCCACTGACATGGCCCGCTACCATAACCTGCTCTCCTTCACCGCAGCCAATATGAGTAAAACATTTAAACGTGTTAACCCTCGCAAGGCTGCCGGCATCCCTAGCCGCGTCCTCAGAGCATGCGCAGACCAGCTGGCTGGTCACCTCCACCCTATCAATCAGATTGATTTATAAAGCCCTTCTTACATCAACAGATGTCACAAAATGCTGTACAGAAACCCAGCCTACAATGCCAGAACCTAGGAAGAAACCTAGAGAAGAACCAGGCTGAGGGGTTGTTAAGGGAATTTTGATCAATAATGACTATGTATACATTTCAATCAGGACTGACTAATCAGAATACTATTATATTACTGTATATGTATGAATTTTCTTTATAATCCTAGTACTGAATATGTGTGTAAATATAATCAAGAATTAGAACAATGACTGTCTGTTCCTTGGTAGAAATGAATGAACTTATAGCCAGACTGGCTAGAATGCGTATCTACACAGGCAGACCTTGGTTCTATTCATAAATTATCTTAATAGGGAGAGACTGTGAGAACCATACAGCCATTGTACTGGAGCGGAGATGAGACGGGCTAGTACTAAAACTAATGACGTCATTTTCAGTTTATAACCTGTGGTAAAATGTATAATGGGCAGTACTCTCGAGAATAAAAGCTGCTGATTGACTTTAAGACTGGTCTCTGTGCATTTTATACAAATAAGATTCATACAGATTCTTATGAATTGACAGAGTGATTCATTTTAATTGGGTATTAAAACGGGTCGCCAGTCCTCTTCTGGCTTTGCCAGGTGGCGATTATAACAGAACATGGCCAAAATGTTCTTAGATGACCAGCAGGGTCCAACAATAATCACAGTGGTTGTCGAGGGTGCAACAGGGCAGCACCTCAGTAGTAAATGTCAGTTGGCTTTTCGTAGCCGATCATTCAGAGTATCTCTACTGCTTTCTCAGAGTTGAAAACAGCAGGTCTGGGACAGGTAGCACGTCCGGTGAGCAGGTGACACCCTAGACCCACTCCAATTTGCTTACCGCCTCAATAGGTCCACAGAAGATGTAATCACACTGCCCTAACCCATCTGGAGAAGAGGAATACCTATGTAAGAATGCTGTTAATCGATTACAGCTCAGCATTTAACACCATAGTGCCCTCAACTCGTCATTAAGCTCTAGAACTTTGGTCTCGACCCCGCCCTGTGCAATTGGGTACTGGACTTTCTGACGGGCCGCCCCCAGGTGGTGAGGCTAGGTAACAACCTCTCCACCCCGCTAATCCTCAACACTGTGGCCCCACAAGGGTGTGTTCTCAGCCCTCTCCTGTACTCCCTGTTCACCCATGACTACGTGGCCATGCACGCCTCCAACTCAGTCATCAAGTTTGTAGATGACACTACAGTGGTAGGCTTGATTACCAACTACGATGGGATGGCCTACAGGAAGGGGGAGAGGGCCCTTGGAGTGTGGTGTTAGGAAAACAACCTCGCACTCAACGTCAACATCACAAAGGAGATGATCGTGGACTTCAGGACACAGCAGAGGGAGCACCCCCCTATCCACATCGACGGGACCGTAGTGGAGAAGGTGGAAAGCTTCCTCAGTGTACACGCCACGGACAAACTGAAATGGTCCACCCAGACAGTGTGGGGAAGAAAGCGCAACGGCACCTTTTCAACCTCCAGGAGGCTGGAGAAATTTGGCTTGTCACCAAAAACACTCTCAAACTTTTACAGATGCACAATCGAGAGCGCTCTGTCATGCTGTATCACCGCCTGGTACGGCAACTGCTTCACCCACGGCAACTGCTTCACCCACAACCGTAAGGCTCTCCAGAGGGTAGTGAGATCTGCACAAAGCATCACTGGGGGAAAACTACCACCCGACGTCACAGGAAGGCCGAAGAGATCATCAAGGACATCAACCACCTGAGCCACTGCCTGTTCACCCCGCTATCATCCAGAAGGCAAGGTCAGCACAGGTGCAACAAAGCTGGGACCGAGAGACTGAAAAACGGCTATCTCAAGGCCATCAGACTGTTAAACAGCCATCACTAACATAGTATGTCAAATCTCTAGCCGCTTCAATAATTAAAAGAATGGATGTAATAAATGTATTACTAGTCACTTAAAACAATGCCACTTTATGTTTACATTACTCATCTCATATGTGTATATACTGTACTCTACACCATCTTGCCTATGCCGCACGGCCATCGCTCATCCATATATTTATATGTTCGTATTCATTCCTTTACACGTGTGTGTGTATGTATGTATGTATGTATGTATGTATACATACAAGGTAGTTGTGAAATTGTTAGATTCTACTGCACGGTCGGAACTAGAAGCACAAGCAGTTCGCTACACTCGCATTAACATATGCTAACCATGTGTATGTGACCAATAAAATTTGATTTGAACATGTCGTTCCTCGTCAATGCTTCGCATAGGTTGAACAAGAGACGTTTGTTCTTTATTATCCCCTCTCGTTGTTGTCATGTAACGAACTTGCCATTTTCTCCATACTCCTGAGTAGTAATAGCAGTTCAAGTTCTTCCTGTTCAAGCTCTAGCAAGTCCAAAAAATACATTTTTTTCTGTGGCTAAACAGTGTCGTAAAGCGTAGAACACCAGTCTAGCCTGACATGTGGCTAGTATTTTGTAAACGGGCATATACTTTAACTCTTGATCCGGAAGTTCAAACGTTTTCCATGGTTTGTCAAAAAGAGTGCCTTGGTCCCTCTTGCTTGGTTAGTTACTCTGGCTCCCAAGCCCCCTAGTGGATATAGGATATACACTACACAAGGTGGACTTCACCTCTGGATGGAATGCAACGAAAAGAGTCTGCTGCCCCCAAAAAACTAACTCCACTCACGTGCACACACGTAGATCAATGGAGTGCAGCTTGTAGAAGCCTATTTAGAGGTAGTTCTGAGCCACTGTAAACTAGAGTTAACGCAAAGACTGGTTGTCTTTGGGATCAGCTAGCATGCTGGCTGATCACGGGCACTTCCAGTCTGAGCTAAATAAGCATTGGCTTGCTAACCTACTTAATGAATGACCTTTTCAATGGAAGCGGTCTGTACTGCAGCGGTATAGCTGCCGCACAAGACGCAAACTTGCAGCAAAGCAATGCAAAGTTATTCCTGTTTCTGCATTCCGTTTTGAAATGCCGCATCCACCGTAAGTTGAATCAAAAGCTATCCTACTTTATGTGACAAAGGTCATAACCTGTTTTTGTGGCAGAGGAGACTGCCCATCAGATCTGAACAAAAACAATCGAGGGGCAAACTCTCATTCTCCAAATTTGACATTTTCTCAGATTAAATATGACAGGAATTTTGTTATGTCTTGTGCTTTTTAGGGCTAATTTGAATAAGAATGCTCGATCTGTAAAAATTAATTCCAGTTGGAATTGTCAATTTATCATTTGTCCAAGTCTATGGTGGAAATTGCCTCACTGAATTTGAGCTAATGTTAGTCACCCATGGTTGTTTTGAATCTGTTAAAATAGACAGAGCTCTTTTAAAAACCTTTTTTAATTTTTTTTTTTACTGATGTAACAAAACATTTTTCAGAGTTTGTAGGTCTCCCTCTCCAGCAAGATTATGAATACAGCTTTGTTTGTAGTCACTTTGGTGGTACGTTGAATGTTGGGTTAGCCTACTTGATCAGAAACCTTAACCTGAGATTTCCCTTATCCAGGGTTTTGCATGTCAATGATTTACAGAAGTTAAGTATGAAGTCTACATTTTTATGACTGTTTATTCTCTTTTTGCCCACAGGGCTGATCTCGGACGCCAATATCACCAATGCTACAGATTACAGAACAGATGGTATATGCCATGAATTGTAAGGAAGCCACAGAGAAGGTTGTCCAGTCATGGTCACGTTTCAACTCCGCTGGCCAAACTACTCTACTGGAGACTCTGAAAGCGTTCAGTCCTATGTCAAAAGACCTTTTCGATACTGAGAAAGAACTGGCCACTTTTATTGAGGGACTCAAAGATGAAGGTCACAAGCCTACTGTACTTAAAAGCAAAGATGTTTATGGTTACAGGTCTTGTACTGCAGTACTGAGGCCTGTAATAAAGACACAGAGCACACTGGACATTGCTGTCTCAAAGGTTCAAAAGCCTGGCAAAAAGAAGGGTAGAAAACCCCATGGCAAGAAGACTGAAATCAACTATTCTTTGTTAAGTGCAGCAGCAAAAGTTGTCCTGAAGAATCAACCCACAATTATTTTGACAAATCTGTCAAAGGAGTCTCTCAAACAGACTGTCCTCTCTCAACCACCAACCTTGGCTGTTGTGCCTGTTCAGATGCAGTCATACATAAGACTGACCAACATCACTGGACCCTCTACAGGCCACACAGCGAGACTGCAGTTCCACACAGGTGTATGGTCAGGAGAGGTGACTGTGCCCAACTCTCATCGACCACTATCTCTAACAGGTACCCAAGTACAGCCTTCGGAAGGTACCGGAAACTTAGCAAAATCAGTCACTTTGAGGAGAGTGAACTTTTTGCCCTGCCCAGTCAATATCATCGGAGTGCCTGCCATACTGCAAAACGACCGGGTTTTGAAGGAATGCAACGGAATGCCTTGCTGGAGGGACCAGAAAAGGAAAAGGACTGACGAGGCTGAAGACAAACTCTGTGTGAAGAGGCCCAGAAATGAGGTCTGGCTGGTCAAAGAGCAGTCTGAAGACCTTAGACTGAGTGAGAACAACCTGAGGTTCAAGGTGATCAAGGTTGATGACTCGATCACCGATGAGGAGGTGAGGAGGAAAGCCCAGAAAATACTGCGAGTTAACCTGTCACCGGTCATAGAGATTCAACCACTTATTGCCTACCCAATGTGACCGGCCATAATATCTTTGGCTGCGTTTACACAGGCAGCCCAATTGTTTTTTAAAATTGTTTTTTAAACCCAAATATTGACAAAGATCTGATCAGATTGGCCAAAAGACCAATAATTGCGGGGGAAAAATATTTTTAATTGGTCTGTGTGAACACATCCTTAAAGTCCTTTTGTCCTCCATGTAAATTTCATCAGTTTGTTGCATCTCATCAAGGCAGTGCTTTGTCTTTTAGCTGTGTTCAGCTTGGGAGTATTGGGATTGTTTGGGAGGCTTTTTGGAGATTTGGAAAATCCTATTTCTTTGTTAATATGTTTAGATAAGGGGACGCTGGGTTATTGCCTAAACATCCCAAAATATGGTTTAAAGTTTTTTGTTTACACTGCACATACTATAGACTGCCCCTTGACTGTTGAGTGATGGAATGGTGAAGTGTGAGGCACAATGGCTGTCCCCATATGAGTTGTACCTGCAGTATATCCTTCTTTACATGTGTGTTTTTGGGACACTGTGAAATTTCATTCATCTGTTTTAAAAATGATACAAACATCTGATAATGAAGCCATGTCATGTATAACTATGCAGCATTCATTTGCTAGAATATTACAGATATTTTATATACATCACTTTTTAGTCATGTCATTTCTACTGTATGTTGGATTAAAGGGGCAATTGACATGGTATGTTTTCCTGATGTGTTATAAAGGTAGTTTTTTCTTTTTTGGACATGACAGTTAAGAGATCCTAGCTATTTGTTAACATTTTATGGCTTTTATTCTCATTTGTACAAAGTTTAAGGCATTTTATTCCATTATCTGCATTTAATTTGTAGAAGAATTTACATGGCCTTATGAATTTTCAGTGTTTTTAAAGCCTCTGGAGGAAACGCTCTAGCCTATATTGTGTATTATCTGACATTTAGAACTATTCCTAAAGCATTTTCTAGCTTTGAAATTTGATATTTGGACCTTGTTTTTTTCTGTAATTGGAGGAAGTATGCCAGTTGGTTTCTTTTATTCAAGTATCCAACTCTCCATTAGGTTCAACTGATTTGATTTATCCGTCCTTGACCTTTCCATTCTCAATTGAAGGCAGACTAAAGCTTTTTTTGCGTTGGGTTATATTTTGCTTGCTTTGATTTTCATGTGCCAAATGTATATTTTTGGTGCTTCTCAATTGCACTTTCTTTTCTTTTTTTTCTCCTTCTCCCCCAACTGAGAATGTTGTTTCTGTTAGCTACATATTCTAAATCACACATGCTTTGAACAAAATGTCTGAGGCACTTTTAGGTTTGTGAAGAGGTAGAGATACATTTCATGTTCAATGTAGCTTAATTTATATCTATTTAAAAAAACAACTTTTTTAAAAACTTTTTGTATGAACCACAATGATACTCTTAACAAAGACATCTGTTAACATGTTATGGTCATTGTGTGTTGGGAATTACTGTTGAACTGTAAAATAAAGCATTTTGACCACTTCTTTCTCTGGATTACCTGGCATTTACATTTTAATAATGGGTCATTATACTCATAACCATGTTTGTGTGATGACTAGTACCTTTTTATTTCTTTACTTTTACCCCCTTCCCCACCCCCAATTTCGTGATATCCAATTGGTAGTTAGTCTTGTCCCGTCGCTGCAACTCCCGTACGAAGGTCGAGAGCCATGCGTCCTCCGAAACACTACCCTGCCAAGCCGTATTGCTTCTTGACACACTGCTTGCTTAACCGAGAAGCCAGCCGCACCAATGTGTCGGAGGAAACAACGTACAACTGGCAACCGTGTCAGTGTGCATGTGCCCGGCCCAACACAGGAGTTGCTAGAGCGAAATGGGACAAGGACATCCCAGCCGGCCATACCCTCCCCTAACCCGGGCGACGCTGGCCCAATTGTGCGTTGCCTCTTGTCTCCCGGTCGCGGTCGGCTGCCACACAGCCCGGAATCAAACCCGGGTCTGTAGTGATGCCTCAAGCACTGCAGTGCTTTAGACTGGTGCGCTACTCGGGACGCCCAATGACTGGTACTTTTGCCTGAAAACTGAATAGTTACGTTCGTTCAAGCTAAATCCTAGACAGACTTAAGCCTACATAGTCTTGTGACACACAGGAGACGTGGGTTTGAACCCAGTTGGTCAATAGCAGTGTGAAGGGAAATGTTTGCTTTTCTAATAACCAATTTGACTGAGTTCATGCAAGTGACTGACCGTGCCTGGGAGAATCCTCATCATTATTGGCAATTTTGTAAGCCCAGAACATTGTTTTGAGGACGGATATCTCAGTTTCAAGGTCTTAGCTTGGAGGGAAGCCTCATGAGGTATTGGTCGCTCACATGTTTGCACCAAAAGTTAATGGTGATTTTATGAATAATGTAACTCATGCGAATATAATTTGTCTGTTTAAGCAGTATATAAGAACTAACTGGACTGCCCTGTTGGAGCTCTTGACTGACGTGGAGTGTACTATGGTGCATTGAGTTTGTTGAAACCGCTCCAGCTTGCTGTTAATAAAGAATGATTAATTTAAGATTGACTTCAGGTGTCCCTGGTGATTTCCCTGACAATTTGGCATCACAAACTAAATTATTGGTTCTGCCTGCGGAGTTTTTCAGTGAGGGCCTGCGAGGGAAAACCGTTGGTGCACTTTATAAAGCGTGAGGGGAAATTCCTGTCTGACCAACAGACAAGCACCCTTACTGCGAGCTGCCCAGGAGGGGACGCATCATCCGTGGACAATTGAGGGACACTGCAACTGAATTTCAGTAAGTCAATTTAAAATATTTAAAAATACAAATGTTTTGTAAAACTAAACAAAAATGAAGGTACTATTAGTCTTAAGAAGGCTAGAGCTTGTCTCATAGACCAGACTAGAGTGAGGGCAAGTAACGCTACCATGGAAAAGCCCCGCTGACAGATGTCTAGGCATTTATAAGTGTCTGTGGTCTGTAGCCACTGGTAATTGCACAAGGTGTTTTTGAGCACATTTTATTTTATATTATTAGTTCTAAGATATTTGTAATTTAGGTAAGTGGGAAGCTGAGTTCAACAAATTACATTTGGAATAATAACAGGATTGAAATTTAGATGAGATATTACTGTTAAGTACTGAGTGAATGAGAGCTGTCGGGACTAACTCTGGTGTGAAAGAGTTGTCTCTGAATGAAAACCCTAATCAGTTCTGTGTGAGCTGAGGTTTTCCCAGTTCTGTGTTAGCTGAGTTTTTCAATCTTTAACATTATCTAGGGGTTTTGTCCACCACCGCCCGTTGATCTACAGGTAGTGAGCACTGACAGGAGAAGCCTAGTCTAACAGCTGAGATGGGTGAGTGCTGTTTATTGATTACGCCGGACACAGCTTTCCTCAAACATATGTACCTCTCAGGCTGGCTGCACTGTGACCATTGCTGGTGGTGTGGATGTGAATACCTAAGTATAGAAGCAGCAAGACTAAGAATCCATTTGGGCGATGGGGAGACTGGGGCGATGGGGAGACTTGGGAGATTCGGCAATTCTGGGGAGATTCGGGATTACTGGTGAGATTTGGGATGACTGGGGAGATTTGGGATGACTGGGGAGACTGAGATTTGGGAGACTGGGGAGACTGAGATTTGGAAGACTGGGGAGACTGAGATTTGGAAGACTAGGGAGACTGGGATTTGGGAGAGTGGGGAGACTGGGATTTGGGAGAGTGGGGAGACTGGGATTTGGACGACTGGGGAGGCTGTGAGATTTGGACGACTGGGGAGGCTGTGAGATTTGGACGACTGGGGAGGCTGTGAGATTTGGACGACTGGGGAGGCTGTGAGATTAGGACGACTGGGGAGGCTGTGAGATTTGGACGACTGGGGAGGCTATGAGATTTGGACGACTGGGGAGGCTGTGAGATTTGGACGACTGGGGAGGCTGTGAGATTTGGGCGACTGGGGAGGCTGTGAGATTTGGGCGACTGGGGAGGCTGTGAGATTTGGACGACTAACTAGGATATTTTGGGGAGGCTGTGAGATTTGGGTGACTGGGGAGGCTGTGAGATTTGGGCGACTGGGGAGGCTGTGAGATTTGGACGACTAACTAGGATATTTTGGGGGACTGGCAGATTTGAGAGACTGGGGAGATTTGAGAGACTTGAGAGACTGGGGAGATTTGAGAGACTGGGGAGATTTGAGAGACTGGGGAGATTTGAGAGACTGGGGAGATTTGAGAGACTGGTGAGTTTTTGGACAACAGGAGATTTGGGAAGAATTTGGAACACTGGGGAGACGGGGAGATTTGGGAGGCTGTGTAACACGAGATTTGGGATACTGTGGAGATTTGGGAGACTAACTGGGAGATTTTGGTGACTGGGAATACTGAAAGATTTGGAAGACTGGGAGATTTGGGAAGAATGGAGTGGTTTGGGAAGACTAACTAGGATATTTGGGGAGGCTGGGAAGACTGGAGATACTGTCAGATTTGGAAGACTGGGAGATTTGGGATGAAAGGAGTGGTTTGGGAAAACTGGGAGATTTGGGAAGAATGGAGTGGTTTGGGAAGACTAACTAGGATATTTGGGGAGAGTGGGAAGACTGGAGAGTTTTGGAAGACTGGAGAGACGGAGTTTTGGAAGACTGGAGAGACGGAGTTTTGGAAGACTGGAGAGACGGAGTTTTGGAAGACTGGAGAGACGGAGTTTTGGAAGACTGGAGAGACGGAGTTTTGGAAGACTGGAGAGACTGGAGATTTGGGTGGCTGTGTAGCAGATTTGGGATACTGGGGAGATTTTGGTGACTGGGGAGATGTTGGTGACTGGGGATACTGGAAGATTTGGGATACTGGGGAGATTTTGGTGACTGGGGATACTGGGAGATTTGGGAAGACTGGAGATATTTGGGAAGACTGTAACTGGGAGAATGGGAAGACTGGGGAGATTTAGGAGACTGGGGAGATTTTGGGAGTTTTTGGAAAATGGGAGACTTGGAACACTGAGGATATTTGGTGAAACTGGGGATACTGGGGAGATTTTGGAAGATGGTAGAATTGGGGAGATTTTGGAACACTGGGGAGATGGGGCAATTTGGGAGGCTGTGTAACAGAGATTCGGGAGATTTGGGCGATTTGCGAGATTGGATATATTTTGTGGACTAACTGGGAGATTTTGGTAACTGGGGAGACTGGGAGATTTGGAAGACTGGGGAGACTGAAAGATGGGGAGATTTGGTTGACTGGTGAGATTTGGTTGACTGGTGAGATTTGGGCGACGGGAGATTTTGGGAGTTTTTGGAAAACGGGAGTATTGTGAAGAATTTGTAACACTGGGGACATTTGGGGAGATTTTGAAAGACGGGAGAATTGGGGGGGTTTTGCAACTGGAGACGGGGAGATTTGTGAGACTGGGGAGATTTGTGAGACTGGGGAGATTTGTGAGACTGGGGAGATTTGAGCGACTGGGGAGATTTGAGCGACTGGGGAGATTTGAGCGACTGGGGAGATTTTGTATACTTGGGTGACAGGAGATCTGGGATGATTGGACTTGTTTGTGAGACTGTTACTGGGATATTTGGGGAGATTTGGAAGACTGGAGATATTTGGGAGACTTTCTAACTGGTAGATTTGGAAAGAGTGGGGGAGATTTGGAAAGAGTGGGGAGATTTGGGAGGTTTGTTAGACCGTGCCCTAGCCGTTCTCCGCTTAGTGTGCCCAGGTACATCCTCTATGTTGTGAGTGGCTACCTGGTTGATCCTGCCAGTAGCATATGCTTGTCTCAAAGATCAAGCCATGGAAGTCTAAGTATACACGGTTGGTACAGTATAACAGAGACTGGGGAGATTTGGGAGAATTGCGAGAAGAAGTATTTGGGAGACTGGGGATACTGGGAGATAACAACTGGGGAGACTGGGAGTTTTTGGAGGACTGGGATGATTTGGATGACTAGGAGATTTGGATGACTGGAGAGGTTTGGGTGACTGGGGAGATTTGGGAGACTGGAGTTTGGAAGACTAGGGAGACTGGACATTTTGGAGATTTGTGAAGGCTGGGGAGATTTGTGAAGGCTGGGGAGATTTGTGAAGGCTGGGGAGATTTGTGAAGGACTGGGGTGATATGGGGAGACTGGGGTGATATTTTTTATTTCACCTTTATTTAACCAGGTAAGCTAGTTGAGAACAAGTTCTCATTTACAACTGCGACCTGGCCACAATAAAGCAAAGCAGTGCTACCGAAACAACAACACAGAGTTACATGGAATATACAAGCATACAGTCAACACAGTAGAAAAAAAGAAAGTCTATATACAGTGTGTGCAAATTGCATGAGGTATGGCAATAAATAGGCCATAGTAGCAAAGTAATTACAATTTAGCAGATTAACACTGGAGTGATAGATGAGCAAATGATGAATAGATGATGGTGTGTAACTAGTGATACTGGTGTGCAAAAGAGCAGTAAAGTAAATAAAAACAATATGGGGATGAGGTAGGTAGATTGGGTGGGCTATTTACAGATGGACTATGTACAGCTGCAGTGATCGGTTAGCTACTCAGATAGCTGATGTTTAAAGATAGTGAGGGAAATGTAAGTCCCCAGCTTCAGCCATTTTTGCAATTCATTCCAGTCACTGGCAGCAGAGAACTGTAAGGAAAGGCGGCCAAAAGAGGTGTTGGCTTTGGGGATGACCAGTGAGATATACCTGCTGGAGCGCGTTCTACGGGTGGGTGTTATCGTGACCAGGGAGCTGAGATAAGGCAGAGCTTTACCTAGCATAGACTTGTGATGACCTGGAGCCAGTGGGTCTGGCGACAAATATGTAGCGAGGGCCAGCCGACTAGAACATACAGGTCGCAGTGGTAGGTGGTATAAGGCGCTTTGGTAACAAAACGGGTGGCACTGTGATAGACTGCATCCAATTTGCTGAGTAGAGTATTGGAAGCTATTTTGTAGATGACATCGTCGAAGTCTAGGATCGGTAGGATAGTCAGTTTTACTAGGGTAAGTTTGGTGGTGTGAGTGAAGGATGCTTTGTTGCGAAATAGAAAGCCGAATCTAGATATGTGAAGACTGGGGAGCTATGGGAAGACTGACTGGGGAGGTTTGGGAAGACTGACTGGGGAGGTTTGGGACGACTGACTGGGGAGCTATGGGAAGACTGACTGGGGAGCTATGGGAAGACTGACTGGGGAGCTATGGGAAGACTGACTGGGGAGCTATGGGAAGACTGACTGGGGAGGTTTGGGAAGACTGACTGGGGAGGTTTGGGAAGACTGACTGGGGAGGTTTGGGAAGACTGACTGGGGAGGTTTGGGACGACTGACTGGGGAGGTTTGGGACGACTGACTGGGGAGGTTTGGGACGACTGACTGGGGAGGTTTGGGACGACTGACTGGGGAGGTTTGGGACGACTGACTGGGGAGGTTTGGGACGACTGACTGGGGAGGTTTGGGACGACTGACTGGGGAGCTATGGGACGACTGACTGGGGAGCTATGGGAAGACTGACTGGGGAGCTATGGGAAGACTGACTGGGGAGCTATGGGAAGACTGACTGGGGAGGTTTGGGAAGACTGACTGGGGAGGTTTGGGAAGACTGACTGGGGAGGTTTGGGAAGACTGACTGGGGAGGTTTGGGACGACTGACTGGGGAGGTTTGGGACGACTGACTGGGGAGGTTTGGGACGACTGACTGGGGAGGTTTGGGACGACTGACTGGGGAGGTTTGGGACGACTGACTGGGGAGGTTTGGGACGACTGACTGGGAGGTTTGGGACGACTGACTGGGGAGGTTTGGGACGACTGACTGGGGAGCTATGGGAAGACTGACTGGGGAGCTATGGGAAGACTGACTGGGGAGCTATGGGAAGACTGACTGGGGAGGTATGGGAAGACTGACTGGGGAGGTTTGGGAAGACTGACTGGGGAGGTTTGGGAAGACTGACTGGGGAGGTTTGGGACGACTGACTGGGGAGGTTTGGGACGACTGACTGGGGAGGTTTGGGACGACTGACTGGGGAGGTTTGGGACGACTGACTGGGGAGGTTTGGGACGACTGACTGGGGAGGTTTGGGACGACTGACTGGGGAGGTTTGGGACGACTGACTGGGGAGGTTTGGGACGACTGACTGGGGAGGTTTGGGACGACTGACTGGGGAGGTTTGGGACGACTGACTGGGGAGGTTTGGGGAGAATTGGAATAAGGGAGAAATGGGGAGATTTTGGAACACTGGAGAGATGTAGGAGAATGGAGATATTTGAGAGACTGTAACTGGGATATTTATGAGACTGGGAGAGTTGGGAGACTGGGAGATTTGGAAGACTGGGGAGACTGGGATGACTTGAGAGGTTTGGGCGACTGTAAAACTGGGATATTTGGGGAGACTGGGAAGACTGGGGAGATTTTGAATACGGAAGAATTGGGGAGGTTTTGGAACACTGGAGAGATTTGGGAAGACTGGAGAGATTTGGGAAGACTGGAGAGATTTGGGAAGACTGGAGAGATTTGGGAAGACTGGAGAGTTTTGGGAAGACTGGGGAGATTTGGGAAACTGGGGAGATTTGGGAAGACTGGGGAGAGTTGGGAAGACTGGGGAGAAGATTTGGGAAGACTGGGGAGATTTGGGAAGACCTGGGAGATTTGGAAGACTATAACTGGAAGATTTGGAAGACTGGGGAGACGGAGAATTGGGACGACTGGGGTTATTTGGGAGACGAAGACTGGAGGTTTGGGAAGACTGGGGAGGCTTGGGAAACTGTAACTGGGATATTTGGGAAGACTGGAGAGAATTGGGGAGATTTTGGAACACTAGGAAGATTTAGGTGACTGGAGACAGAAGAATGGGAGGTATGGGAGGACTTGGGAAACTGGGAGATTTGGAAGACTGGGGAGACTGGGAAATATGGGAGATTTTGGACAACAGGATAATTGGGACGAATTTGGAACACTGGATAGACTGGGAAGACAGGAGAATTCTGGAGATTTATGAGATTGGGGAGATGTGCCCTGGCCTTTCTCAGTTTAGTGTGCCCAGGTACAACCTCTGTTGTCAGTGGCTACCTGGTTGATCCTGCCAGTAGCATATGCTTGTCTCAAAGACCAAGCCATGCAAGTCTAAATACACATAGTTGGGACAGTGAAACTGCGACTGTATTTGGGACGATGTGTAACAGAGCTTTGGGAGACTGGGGAGAATTGCGAGACTGGGGAGAATTGCGAGACTGGAGATATTTGGGAGACTGTATCTGGGAGATTTGGATGACTGAGGAGGTTTGGGAGATTTCTATTGTGACGACCCTCCCACTCTGCCGTATTCTCTCTTTGTTCTTGTTTCCTTATTAGGATGCCGGTGGGCGGAGTTGGGAGGGTCGTCAGCTACATGGGAAACACCTGGGCCCGGTGTCTCCCAGGATAAATAGACCTCTTCCACATTCATGGAGGAGACTCTCTCCATGCAGACACCTTTGTAGATTGTGTTGTGGTTCTTGGTGGCCTTTTGTTTGTTTGCGTTGTCACCTTTCAACACCCTGCATTCTCACATTCATGCATGCAAAACACTCACTTACACTACTGATTACTGATTACACACACCATTGTATATTATACTTAGTTACTTATTTAATAAATATATATTTTGCTACTCCTTATCTCCACCTTGTCTCCCTTTGTTACGGGCTTTGAGTCGGTTCGTGACAATTGGGGGCTCATCCGGGATCTTTGAACTATTGGTTTGGGAGACTGTGGAGGTACGTGTTTGGTTTGAATATGGTGTTTGAGTGTGATAGGCCCAGTATTGGTTGCCTTTGTTGTTTGGTTTGTGTGCTGCGTTGGAGAGAGTATAATGGTTAGTTTCCAGGCCTTGCCTAGCCTGGAAACTTGTTCTACTTTCTGTTGGGAAGTCAGTCTGAGGAGGTGAGTAAATCGGCTGTGTACCTCGGTAGGAGATTTGTGTAGGGTAGTGGAACTTGCTACCCGGCGCTATAGCCTTTTTCCCCTGATAGGCTTAGCGACGTGTTTCAATTTTGGACATGTTGGGCATGGTTAAATGTTTGTTATTTTTGTGTGGTGTCTGTGGACTGAGCAGTTGTCTCGGGGGCACGTCAGTGGCTTGGTGGAATTTGCCAGCATGCTGGGGAGTTCTATTTCCTTGCCAGCGGGCTACAGTGCGTAAATACCCACCGCAAATCTGCACGAAGACTAGGGTTGAGTTATTGTAGGTTTTGGGGAAGCTCCGTATCTCATCTCTCTACTGTGGTGCTCAGGGTGATTGTCATTTCTCTGGTTGTGGTCTGATGTGCTCAGCAGAGGGGTTGAGCAAGATTACTTACTTATGACTATGGTGTCTCATGTATACAAGTTCATTCGCTTTCCATCAGAGGACCTGTTAGAATTATGTACTTAAGAACAGCTGTTGAAGATCGCTGAACACTACAAGCTTAAATGATTGAAATTAGTGAAATTCTGTTTCGTTGGAAGTGACTATGAATCGTTGGAAGTGACTATGAATCGTTGGAAGTGACTATGAATCGTTGGAAGTGACTATGAATCGTTGGGAGTTGTAAAAATTAAGAAGGACCCTGATGTTCTTTTCGTTGGAGTTTGTAGCTGTTGGTCTTTTGTGCCATGTTCCTGAATGTTTACATGACTGACCATTGTTTCGGGTTGTCATGTTCTATCTTTCCTGTCTGTTCCCTCCTGGTCTTGTGTTCTTCTTTCCTCTTAAATATTGCTTCCTATGCGCAAAGGTTGCTGAGGTCTGAGGAGGAGGAGGTTGGTTGGGGCAGGTGGAGGTGTGAACACATAACCCCTCACCAATTTGGGACGCAGAGGCCTGTGTCAATTTGGGACGCAGAGGCCTGTGTCAATTTGGGACGCAGAGGCCTGTGTCAATTTGGGACGCAGAGGCCTGTGTCAATTTGGGACGCAGAGGCCTGTGTCAATTTGGGACGCAGAGGCCTGTGTCAATTTGGGACGCAGAGGCCTGTGTCGTTGTTCCGGGGCCCTTGTTGGTCCCCGGTTTTATGGGGGGGAATGTGACGACCCTCCCACTCTGTCTGCCGTATTCTCTCTTTGTTCTTGTTTCCTTATTAGGATGCCGGTGGGTGGAGTTGGGAGGGTCGTCAGCTACATGGGAAACACCTGGGCCCGGTGTCTCCCAGGATAAATAGACCTCTTCCACATTCATGGAGGAGACTCTCTCCATGCAGACACCTTTGTAGATTGTGTTGTGGTTCTTGGTGGCCTTTTGTTTGTTTGCGTTGTCACCTTTCAACACCCTGCATTCTCACATTCATGCATGCAAAACACTCACTTACACTACTGATTACTGATTACACACACCATTGTATATTATACTTAGTTACTTATTTAATAAATATATATTTTGCTACTCCTTATCTCCACGTTGTCTCCCTTTGTTACGGGCTTTGAGCCGGTTCGTGACACTATGACTGTGAGATTCTGAAGACTGCTGAGATTTGGACGACTTGGGAGATTTGGGGGACTTGGAAGACTGGGCAGATTTGGAAGACTGGAGACTTGGGAGACTGGAGACTTGGGGGACTGGAGACTTGGGGGACTGGAGACTTGGGAGACTGGAGACTTGGGAGACTGGAGACTTGGGAGACTGGAGACTTGGGAGACTGGAGACTTGGGAGACTGAGACTTGGGAGACTGGGGAGACTGACAGATTTGGAAGACTGGGGAGGCTGTGAGATTTGGAAGACTGGGGAGGCTGTGAGATTTGGAAGACTGGAGAGGCTGTGAGATTTGGAAGACTGGGGAGGCTGTGAGATTTGGACGACTGGGGAGGCTGTGAGATTTGGACGACTGGGGCGGCTGTGAGATTTGGACGACTGGGGAGGCTGTGAGATTTGGACGACTGGGGAGGCTGTGAGATTTGGACGACTGGGGAGGCTGTGAGATTTGGGAAGACTAACTATGATATTTGGGGAGGCCTGGAAGACTGGAGAGTTTTGGGAGACTGGGGAGATTTGAGAGACGGGAGATTTGAGAGACGGGAGATTAAAGAGACTGGGGAGATTTGAGAGACTGGGGAGATTTGAGAGACTGGGAGATTTGGGGAGTTTTTGGACAACAGAAGAATTTGGAACACTGGGGAGACGGGGAGATTTGGGAGGCTGTGTAACAGGAGATTTGGGATACTGGGGAGATTTGGGGAGTTTTTGGACAACAGAAGAATTTGGAACACTGGGGAGACGGGGAGATTTGGGATACTGGGGAGATTTGGGAGACTAACTGGGAGATTTTGGTGACTGGAAATACTGAAAGATTTGGAAGACTGGGAGATTTGGGAAGGAAGGAGTGGTTTGGGAAAACTGGGAGATTTGGGAAGAATGGAGTGGTTTGGGAAGACTAACTAGGATATTTGGGTAGGCTGGGAAGACTGGAGATACTGTCAGATTTGGAAAACTTGGGAGATTTGGGAGACTAACTAGGATATTTGGGGAGAGTGGGAAGATTGGAGAGTTTTGGAAGACTGGAGAGACGGAGTTTTGGGAGACTGGCAGACTTGGGAGACTGGCAGACTTGGCAGACTTGGGAGACTTGGCAGATTTGAGATACTTGGCAGATTTGAGATACTTGGCAGATTTGAGATACTTGGCAGATTTGAGATACTTGGCAGATTTGAGAGGCTTGGCAGATTTGAGAGACTTGTGAGACTGGAGATTTGGGAGGCTGTGTAACAGAGATTTGGGAAGACTGGGGAGATTTGGGAAGACTGGGGAGATTTGGGAAGACTGGGGAGATTTGGGAAGTCGGGGGTGATTTGGGATGTCTGGGGTGATTTGGGATGTCTGGGGTGATTTAAGAGACTGAAGATTTGGAACAGTGGGGGGACTTTCAGATTTGGAAGACTGGGGGAGATTTGGAATACTACAGAGGTTTTTAAGACTGTAAAACTGGGATATTTAGGGAGACTGGGAAGACTAGAGAGGTGTGGGAAATTTGGAATGCGGTAGAATTGGGGAGGTTTGTAACACTTGGGAGATTTAGGAGACTGTAGAGATTTAGGATAATGGGGAGACTGGAGATATTTGGGAGACGGTAACAGGGAGAATGGGAAGACTGGGGAGATTTTGGGAGTTTTTGGAAAATGGGAGACTTGGAACACTGAGGATATTTGGTGAGACGGGATACTGGGGAGATTTTGGAAGATAGTAGAATTGGGGAGATTTTGGAACACTGGGGAGATGGGGCAATTTGGGAGGCTGTGTAACAGATTCGGGAGACTGGGGAGATTTGGTTGACTGGTGAGATTTGTGCGACGGGAGATTTTGGGAGTTTTTGGAAAACGGGAGTATTGTGAAGAATTTGTAACACTGGGGACATTTGGGGAGATTTTGAAAGACAGGAGAATTGAGGGGGTTTGCAACTGGAGACGGGGAGATTTGTGCGACTGGGGAGATTTGTGCGACTGGGGAGATTTGTGCGACTGGGGAGATTTGAGCGACTGGGGAGATTTGAGCGACTGGGGAGATTTGAGCGACTGGGGAGATTTGAGCGACTGGGGAGATTTGAGCGACTGGGGAGATTTGAGCGACTGGGGAGATTTTGTATACTTGGGTGACAGGAGATCTGGGATGATTGGACTTGTTTGTGAGACTGTTACTGGGATATTTGGGGAGACTTGGAAGTCTGGAGAGATTTGGGGAGATTTGGAATACGGGAGAGTTGGGGAGATTTAGGAACACTGGGGAGATTTAGTAGACTGGGGAGAGTTTGGAGATTTGGAAGACTGGAGATATTTGGGAGACTTTCTAACTGGTAGATTTGGAAAGAGTGGGGGAGATTTGGGAGAATTGCGAGAAGAAGTATTTGGGAGACTAACTGGGAGACTGGGGATACTGGGAGATAACAACTGGGGAGACTGGGAGTTTTTGGAGGACTGGGATGATTTGGATGACTGGAGAGGTTTGGGTGACTGGGGAGATTTGGGAGACTGGAGTTTGGAAGACTGGGGAGACTGGACATTTTGGAGATTTGTGAAGGCTGGGGAGATTTGTGAAGGACTGGGGTGATATGGGGAGACTGGGGTGATATTTTTTATTTCACCTTTATTTAACCAGGTAAGCTAGTTGAGAACAAGTTCTCATTTACAACTGCGACCTGGCCACAATAAAGCAAAGCAGTGCTACCGAAACAACAACACAGAGTTACATGGAATATACAAGCATACAGTCAACACAGTAGAAAAAAAGAAAGTCTATATACAGTGTGTGCAAATTGCATGAGGTATGGCAATAAATAGGCCATAGTAGCAAAGTAATTACAATTTAGCAGATTAACACTGGAGTGATAGATGAGCAAATGATGAATAGATGATGGTGTGTAACTAGTGATACTGGTGTGCAAAAGAGCAGTAAAGTAAATAAAAACAATATGGGGATGAGGTAGGTAGATTGGGTGGGCTATTTACAGATGGACTATGTACAGCTGCAGTGATCGGTTAGCTACTCAGATAGCTGATGTTTAAAGATAGTGAGGGAAATGTAAGTCCCCAGCTTCAGCCATTTTTGCAATTCATTCCAGTCACTGGCAGCAGAGAACTGTAAGGAAAGGCGGCCAAAAGAGGTGTTGGCTTTGGGGATGACCAGTGAGATATACCTGCTGGAGCGCGTTCTACGGGTGGGTGTTATCGTGACCAGGGAGCTGAGATAAGGCAGAGCTTTACCTAGCATAGACTTGTGATGACCTGGAGCCAGTGGGTCTGGCGACAAATATGTAGCGAGGGCCAGCCGACTAGAACATACAGGTCGCAGTGGTAGGTGGTATAAGGCGCTTTGGTAACAAAACGGGTGGCACTGTGATAGACTGCATCCAATTTGCTGAGTAGAGTATTGGAAGCTATTTTGTAGATGACATCGTCGAAGTCTAGGATCGGTAGGATAGTCAGTTTTACTAGGGTAAGTTTGGTGGTGTGAGTGAAGGATGCTTTGTTGCGAAATAGAAAGCCGAATCTAGATATGTGAAGACTGGGGAGCTATGGGAAGACTGACTGGGGAGGTTTGGGAAGACTGACTGGGGAGGTTTGGGACGACTGACTGGGGAGGTTTGGGACGACTGACTGGGGAGGTTTGGGACGACTGACTGGGGAGGTTTGGGACGACTGACTGGGGAGGTTTGGGACGACTGACTGGGGAGGTTTGGGACGACTGACTGGGGAGGTTTGGGACGACTGACTGGGGAGGTTTGGGGAGAATTGGAAAAAGGAAGAAATGGGGAGATTTTGGAACACTGGAGCGATGTAGGAGAATGGAGATATTTGAGAGACTGTAACTGGGATATTTATGAGACTGGGAGAGTTGGGAGACTGGGAGATTTGGAAGACTGGGGAGACTGGGATGACTTGAGAGGTTTGGGCGACTGTAAAACTGGGATATTTGGGGAGACTGGGAAGACTGGGGAGATTTTGAATACGGAAGAATTGGGGAGGTTTTGGAACACTGGAGAGATGTAGGAGAATGGGGAGAATGGAGATATTTGGGAGACTGTAACTGGGAGATTTGGGAGAATGGGGAGACTTGCAGATTGGGATGACCGGGAGATTTGGGAAGACTGGAGAGATTTGGGAAGACTGGAGAGATTTGGGAAAGACTGGGGGAGATTTGGGAAGACTGGGGGAGATTTGGGAAGACTGGGGGAGATTTGGGAAGACTGGGGGAGATTTGGGAAGACTGGGGGAAGATTTGGGAAGACTGGGGAGAAGATTTGGGAAGACTGGGGAGAAGATTTGGGAAGACTGGGGAGAAGATTTGGGAAGACTGGGGAGAAGATTTGGGAAGACTGGGGAGATTTGGAAGACTATAACTGGAAGATTTGGAAGACTGGGGAGACGGAGAATTGGGACGACTGGGGTTATTTGGGAGACGAAGACTGGAGGTTTGGGAAGACTGGGGAGGCTTGGGAAACTGTAACTGGGATATTTGGGAAGACTGGAGAGAATCGGGGAGATTTTGGAACACTAGGGAGATTTAGGTGACTGGAGAGATTTGTGGAGACAGAAGAATGGGAGGTATGGGAAGACTTGGGAAACTGGGAGATTTGGGAGACTGGGAAATATGGGAGATTTTGGACAACAGGATAATTGGGACGAATTTGGAACACTGGATAGACTGGGAAGACAGGAGAATTCTGGAGATTTATGAGATTGGGGAGATGTGCCCTGGCCTTTCTCAGTTTAGTGTGCCCAGGTACAACCTCTGTTGTCAGTGGCTACCTGGTTGGTCCTGCCAGTAGCATATGCTTGTCTCAAAGACCAAGCCATGCAAGTATAAATACACATAGTTGGGACAGTGAAACTGCGACTGGATTTGGGACGATGTGTAACAGAGCTTTGGGAGACTGGGGAGAATTGCGAGACTGGAGATATTTGGGAGACTGTATCTGGGAGATTTGGATGACTGGGGAGGTTTGGGAGATTTCTATGACTGAGATTCTGAAGACTGCTGAGATTTGGACGACTTGGGAGATTTGGACGACTGGGCAGATTTGGGAGACTGAGATTTGGGAGACTGGGGAGACTTGGGAGACTGGAGACTTGGGAGACTGGAGACTTGGGAGACTTGGGAGACTGAGACTTGGGAGACTGAGACTTGGGAGACTGAGACTTGGGAGACTGAGATTTGGGAGACTGAGATATGGGAGACTGAAAGATTTGGAAGACTGGGGAGACTGACAGATTTGGAAGACTGGGGGGACTGAGAGACTTGGAAGACTGGGGAGGCTGTGAGATTTGGAAGACTGGGGAGGCTGTGAGATTTGGAAGACTGGAGAGGCTGTGAGATTTGGAAGACTGGAGAGGCTGTGAGATTTGGAAGACTGGGGAGGCTGTGAGATTTGGAAGACTGGGGAGGCTGTGAGATTTGGAAGACTGGGGAGGCTGTGAGATTTGGACGACTGGGGAGGCTGTGAGATTTGGACGACTGGGGAGGCTGTGAGATTTGGACGACTGGGGAGGCTGTGAGATTTGGACGACTGGGGAGGCTGTGAGATTTGGACGACTGGGGAGGCTGTGAGATTTGGACGACTGGGGAGGCTGTGAGATTTGGGAAGACTAACTAGGATATTTGGGGAGGCCTGGAAGACTGGAGAGTTTTGGGAGACTGGCAGATTTGAGAGACTGGGGAAATTTGAAGACTTGGGAGATTTGGAAGACTATAACTGGAAGATTTGGAAGACTGGGGAGACGGAGAATTGGGACGACTGGGGTTATTTGGGAGACGAAGACTGGAGGTTTGGGAAGACTGGGGAGGCTTGGGAAACTGTAACTGGGATATTTGGGAAGACTGGAGAGAATCGGGGAGATTTTGGAACACTAGGAAGATTTAGGTGACTGGAGAGATTTGTGGAGACAGAAGAATGGGAGGTATGGGAAGACTTGGGAAACTGGGAGATTTGGAAGACTGGGGAGACTGGGAAGACGGGGGAGATTATGGAAGACGGGAGAATTCTGGAGATTTATGAGATTGGGGAGATGTGCCCTGGCCTTTCTCAGTTTAGTGTGCCCAGGTACAACCTCTGTTGTCAGTGGCTACCTGGTTGATCCTGCCAGTAGCATATGCTTGTCTCAAAGACCAAGCCATGGAAGTCTAAGTACACATAGTTGGGACAGTGAAACTGCGACTGTATTTGGGACGATGTGTAACAGAGCTTTGGGAGACTGGGGAGAATTGCGAGACTGGAGATATTTGGGAGACTGTATCTGGGATATTTGGATGACTGGGAGAGGTTTGGGAGACTGGGAGAGGTTTGGGAGATTTGGGGTAACTGGGAGACTGGATGCATGGTTAGACTGGGGAGATTTTAAAGACTGGGGAGAATTTGGAAAATGGGAGATTTTATTTTATCTTTATTTAACTAGGCAGGTCAGTTATGAACAAATTCTTATTTTCAATGACTGTCAAGGAACAGTGGGTTAACTTACCTGTTCAGGGGCAGAACGACAGATTTGTACCTTGTCAGCTCAGGGGTTTGAACTTGCAACCTTCCGGTTACTAGTCCAACGCTCTAACCACTAGGCTACCCTGGGAAGTATTTGGAAATCTTGGGAAATTTGGGGGGTGTGGGGAGATTTAGGAGACTGGGAGATTTTGAAGTCTGGGGAGTCTGGCAAATTTTGAAGTCTGGGGAGACGGGCAGATTTGGATGACTAGGGAGGTTTGGAAGACTGGGGAGGTTTGGGAGACTGGGGAGGTTTGGGAGACTGGGGAGGTTTGGGAGACGTTTGGAGAGGTTTGGGAGAGACGTTTGGAGAGGTTTGGGAGACGTTTGGAGAGGTTTGGAGAGGTTTGGGAGAGGTTTGGAGAGACTGGGGAAACTGAGACTGGGGAAATTGGGAGACTGGAGGAATGGTTAGACTGGGGACATTTTAAAGACTGGGGAGATTTTGGAAAACGGGAGGTGTGGGAATTATTTGGAAATCTTGGGAAAATTGGAAGGAGTGGGGAGATTTGGGAGACTGGGGAGGTTTGGGAGATTTCTATGACTGGTGAAACTGGGAGATTAGGAAGACTGGAACGTTTTTGGAGACTAACTGGCACTGGAGAGGTTTGGGAGATTTGGGACTACTGGGAGATTTGGGACTACTGGGAGATTTGGGAAGACAGGGAGATTTGGAAGACGGGGAAGACTGGACCGGTTTGGTAGGCTAACTGGGAGATTTGGGAGACTGGCTGATTTGGGAGACTGGCTAATTTGGGAGACTGGCTAATTTGGAAGACTGGCTGATTTGGAAGACTGGGGAGACTGGCTGATTTGGAAGACTGGGGAGACTGACTGATTTGGGAGACTGGGGAGATCGGCTGATTTGGGAGACTGGCTGATTTGGAAGACTGGGAAGACTGGCTGATTTGGGAGACTGGCTGATTTGGAAGACTGGGGAGACTGGCTGATTTGGGAGACTGGGGAGACTGGCTGATTTGGGAGACTGGGGAGACTGGCTGATTTGGAAGACTGGGGAGATTTGGATGAGTGGATTGACTAGGGAGATTTGGGAGGACTGTGGTTATTTGGCATGACTGGGGAGATTTGGGGAGACTGTGAGATTCTGAAGACTGCTGAGATTTGGACTTGGGAGACTTGGGAGATTTGGGGGACTGGGAAGATTTGGAAGACTGGGAAGACTGGGCAGATTTGGGAGACTGGTGAGATTTGGTGAGATTTGGGAGACTGGAGATTTGGGAGATTTGGGAAGACTGGTGAGACTTGGGATGTTATGGAGATTTGGAAAGACTGGGGAGATTTGGAAAGACTGGGGAGATTTGGAAAGACTGGGGAGATTTGGAAAGACTGGACTGGGGAGATTTGGAAAGACTTTGGAGATTTCGAAGACTGGGGAAACTGGAAGACCTGGGAGATTTGGAGAGATTTTGGAATAATAGAGAATTGGGAAGAATTTGGAATGCTGGGGATATTTGTGGAGACTGGGGATATTGGGAAGAATGGGGACGATTGGCTAGATTTTGGAAAACAGGAGAATATTTTAGATTTTTGTACACTGGGGAGATTTGGAAGACTGGTGTCACTGGATGACTGGGTAGACTGGGGAGATTTGGGAGACTGGGCAGATTTGAAATACTGGGGAGACTGGGAAGATTTGGAAGCCTGGGAGACTGGGGAGATTTGGAAAGACTGTTATTTGGGAATACTGGGGAGATTTGGAGAAACTGAGATTTGGAAGACTGGGGAAATTTGTGAGACAGGGGAGATGTGGAAGATATGGGAGTTTTGGAAGAGTGGGTTGACTGGGGAGATTTTTAAAACTGTCCCAGATGCTAATAAATGCATATTAGTATTGGATAGAAAACACTCTGAAGTTTCTAAAACGGTTTGAATGATGTCTTTGAGTATAACAGAACTCATATGGCAGGCGAAAACCTGAGAAAAATCCAACCAGGAAGTGGGACATCTGAGGTTTGTAGTTTTTCCAAGCTTGGCCTACCGAATACACATTGAGATATGGATGATGTTGCACTTCCTAGGGCTTCCACTAGATGTCAACCATCTTTAGAAACTGGTTTGAGGATTCTACTGTAAAGGCAGAGAGCCTTGGTCTCATGACGCGCGCTCCCGACAGAGTTACTTCTCGTTCCATTGCTTTTCTGAAGACCAAGGAATTCTCTGGTTGGAACATTATTGATGTTTTATGTTAAAAACATCCGAACGATTGATTCCATACATCGTTTGACATGTTTCTAAAGGAAGTGCCTGCGCCTCATGAAGATGGATTACTGGGCTGAAGACGCTAACAACAAGTGTCTATTTGGACATAAATGATGGAACTTTATGGAACAAATCAGTCATTTATTGTCGAACTGGGATTCCTAGGAGTGCCTAGGAATCTTCTGATGATCATCAAAGGTAAGTGAATATTTATGGGGTTGTTCCTAAGTTTGTTGATTCCAAAATGGCGGATATTCCTCTGGCTGTTTTGGGTTCTGAGCGCTGTTCTCAGATTATGCTTTTTCCGTGAAGTTTAAAAAAAATCTGTCACAGCGGTTTCATTAAGGAGAAGTATAGCTTTAATTTTGTGAATAACACTAGTATCTTTTATTAATGTTTATTATGACTATTTCTTCAAAATCACCGGATGTTTTGGAATCAAAACATTACTGCGCATAAGGCGCCAATGTAAAACTGAGATTTTTGGATATAAATATGCTCATCGAACAAAACATACATGTATTGTGTAACATGATGTCCTATGAGTGTCATCTGATGAAGATCATCAAAGCTTAGTGATAAATTTGATCTATATTTCTGCTTTTTGTGACACCTATCTTTGGCTGGAAAAAAGGCTGTGTTTTTTTGACTTGGCGGTGATCTAGCATAATCATATGTTGTGCTTTAGCTGTAAATAATTTTTGAAATCGGACACGATGGGTAGATTAACAAGATGTTTATATTTCATTTGCTGTATTGGACATGGTAATTTGTGAAAGTTACATATTTCTAAAAAATATTTTAGAATTTTGCGCGCTGCCTTTTCAGCGAAATGTTGTCGAGTGCGCTACAAAGGTTAACATTTGTCTTAGACATTTGTATTAAGAATATTGCTAGCAGTAATAATTTGTCATACAGTAAATAGTTTGTCTGGATTTCCTGAATCAGAAATGTCCTAAACTAAACTGTTCTGGTCTGTCCTCTCTCAAGGTTATGGAGAAGATGACCACAGATGGTATCTCGATGCACGGAAGGGATAATTCAACCAAGAAAGTGAGCCTCACCACCTCTAACCATCTGAAGCAATAGCAACAATGGCGTTCACCTCTTCTTCCTGAGTCCAAGCTAGCAACCTGTACACAGCATTCAGTTGAAGCTATCAACTGGCCTTTCTCTCATGCCATTTCTCTCATGCCTTTTCTCTCATGCCTTTTCTCTCAGGAGTGTGACATGAGTCCACGTGGAGTGAGCATGGAGAGAGAACCTGTCCAAACTTCTCTCATGCTGCTTGTCTACTTGGTAGAAAAATGTACAAGACATAATGGACCATAAAGGACAGTGGCGGCTCAGGTGGGTGATTTGTCTGCTTGGGAAAATCAGATCATTATCAAGGGCTATCCAATTTGAACATGTGCCATTGGGAGGACAAACTGAAATAATATCTAAAGAAGAAAATGAAGAAACGCCAGAAGAATGAGTGCTGGGGGAGGGGTTAACCATGCTTGTAATTGATTTAGGCTTGTCCAAAATTGTTCATTTGGAGTATCAGGTCAATTGTGGAGGTCTGCAAACTGCATAGTAATTTAGACAAAAAATGCATTGAGATACCGATCTGTCATTAACATACAACTCGTGTCAAAAGCTCCAGCTGTAATGTCATTGCCAAAATCCATAAATTAAATAGTGTAATGAAGCATAAAGTGCATTCGGAAAGTAATCCGACACCTTCACTTTTCCCCATTTTGTTACATTACAGCCTTATTCTAAAAAAATATATATGTTTTTTTAAATCCTCATCAATCTACACACAATACAACATAATGACAAAGCAAAAACAGGTTTATAGACATTTTTGCAAATTTATATAAAAAAGATACCTTATTTAAATAACTATTCAAACCCCTTGTTATGAGACTCAGAATATTGCTCAGGTGCATTGTTTCCATTGATCATCCTTGAAATGTTTCTACAGCTTGATTGGAGTCCACCTGTGGTAAATTAAATTGATTGGACATGATTTGGAAAGGCACACACCTGTCTATATAAGGTCCCACAGTTGGTTTTTGCTCTGACATGCACTGTCAAGACATGAGGTCGAAGGAATTGTCCGATGAGCTCCAAGACCGGATTGGGTCGAGGCACAGATCTGGAGAAGGGTACCAAAAGTATTCTGCAGAATTGAAGGTCCCCAAGATCACAGTGGCCTTTTCACGTTTTGAGCCCAAAAGATTCTTCCCAGAGCTGGCTGCTCGGCCAACCTGAGCAATCGGAGGAGAAGGGCCTTGGTCAGGCAGGTGAACGAGAACCTGATGGTCACTCTGACGGAGCTCCAGAGTTCCTCTGTGGAGTTGGGAGAACCTTCCAGAAGGAGAACCATCTCTGCAGCACTCTACCAATCAGGCCTTTGGTAGAGTGGCCAGACAGAAGACCACTCCTCAGTAAAAGGCACATGACAGCCTGCTTGGAGTTTGCCAAAAGGCACCTCAAGACTCAGACAATGAGAAAAAAGATTCTCTGGCCTGGTGAAACCAATAATAAACTCTCTAGTCTAAATGCGAAGCGTCACGTCTGGAGGAAACCTGGAATAATGTCATTCATGCAAATATAACTTGTCTGTGTAAGCAGTATATAAGAACTCACAGGACTGCCCTGATGGAGCTCCTGACTGAGGTGTACTATGGTGCATTGAGTTTGTTGGAACCTCTCCAGCTTGCTGTTAATAATGATTCATTTAAGATTGACTGCAGGTGTCCCTGGTGGTAATTTCCACGACAGCAGCAATAACTAACAATGATTTACCTAGTGTCGTTCAAGAGCTGTCACTATAAGGATATATATTGTGACTGTTAACTTAGTGATCCCTTCGCGCGCCAATCCCGTTGACGGGATTGATTTAACACCCAGTGAAATAGCAGCGCGCCAAATTCAAAAACAGAAATACTCATAATAATAATTCAGAAATAATACAAGTGTTAAACATGGGTTTAAAGTTGAACTTCTTAATCCAGCCACAGTGTCAGATTTAAAAAATACTTTATGGCGAAAGCAAACCATGCTATTATCTGAGGACAGCACCCCAGCAAACATACACATGAAAATCATAATTCAACCTGCCAGGCACAACACAAAAGTCAGATATAACATATAATGCATGCTTTACCTTTGAAGATCTTCTGTTGGCACTCCAATATGTCCATTAAACATCACAAATAGTCCTTTTGTTCGATAAATTCTGTCGTTATATATGCAAAATGTCAATTTATTTGGCGCGTATGATTCAGAAAAATACACCGGTTCCAACTCACGCAACATGACTACACATTATCTAATTAGTTACCTGCAAACTTGATCCAAACATTTCAAACAACTTTCCTAATCCAACTTTAGGTATTTTAAATGTAAATAATTGATACAATTTAAGACGGAATAAACTGTGTTAAATACCATAGGAAAACAAAGTGGAGGGAGCTTTCAGGTCATGCGCCTCAACCACAACAGTACACTTCACTCAAACCTCGTTCTTAACAGGGCTACTTCTTCATTTCTTAAAGGAAAAACCTCAACCAATTTCTAAAGACTGTTGACGTCCCATGGAAGTGATAGGAAGGGCAAGCAACTGCCTTAGAATTCTAGATTCCCCATGAAAACCCATTGAAAAGTGACCTAAAAAAAGAATTCCTGGATGGTTTGTCCTCGGGGTTTCACCTGCCAAATAAGTTCTGTTATACTCGCAGACATCATTCAAACAGGTTTAGAAACGTCAGTGTTTTCTATCCAAATCTACTAATAATATGCATATCCTAGCTTCTGGGCCTGAGTAGCAGGTAGATTACTTTGGGCACACTTTTCATCCGGACGTGAAAATAGTGCCCCCTAGCCTTAAGAAGTTTTAAAGGGGCAAATCAAATGTATTTATATAGCCCTTCGTACATCAGCTGATATCTCAAAGTGCTGTACAGAAACCCAGCCTAAAACCCCAAACAGCAAGCAATGCAGGTGTAGAAGCACGGTGGCTAGGAAAAACTCCCTAGAAAGGCCAAAACCTAGGAAGAAACCTAGAGGAACCAGGCTATGTGGGGTGGCCAGTCCTCTTCTCGCTGTGCCGGGTGGAGATTATAACAGAACATGGCCAAGATGTTCAAATGTTCATAAATGACCAGCATGGTCGAATAATAATAAGGCAGAACAGTTGAAACCGGGCAATCAGCAGTTGCTTCATCCATTTTTGGACATATAAATTCATATCTACCCATTGATTCTTGAAGAACATAACTTGTTTTTTCAACTGGCTTACCCCATCAGAAACCAATATATAAGCTTGTTTTACTCCAATGTTTGTAAACAAAGTAAATGTAAACAAACACTATATAGCCTTAACATGGTTGAAATTATCATTTTGATATCATAGATGGTCAGTCATTTTATGATGCCAAAATGCATCATACTGGCTGTATTTATGTATTTTGAAAGTTCTATCTTAATGTTTATTGCTGACTTGCAAAATATATTGGTACTGTATCAACAATGGTCTAGGCTAATGAAACGAATAGAAAAATATATTTTTCTGTGGAGTTTTCCTTTAAGATACTTGGACGCTTCTGCCTATTGTCACTTGCTCAGCTGTGTAGGCATACTGTTGCAAGCTAAGTTAGGGTTAAGTTTAGGAGTTAGGTTAAAGGGTTAGAGAGAGAGATTAGCTAAAAGAGTTAAGGTTAAGGGTTAGCAAACATGCTAAGTAGTAGCAACCTTTGGGTTGCTAGATCTTCTTGTTATACCCTGCCATGACGTTAGCCTGTTCGGGAGGTTTATGACCCCCATAAATACCTTTCCCCTTTTTCCTCTCTCTACTCTACCGATGTGACTATTGAAAATCCCTTTGTTAACATGGAGAGTCTGGTAATATCAAAAGGTGGGAAACTAAACCATATTTCGGTAATCCAACCAGTTGAAAATATGCATTGGTACTTAATGAATATGATGTCAGATCAGTTGGCGTCCGAGACATTATTACTGATGATAGGACGACATAAACTGTATCTTGTAAATTCTACACATTCTAGTTATCAGATTCACATGGAATTGTTGTGCAGTTTAAATATTTAAATATGAAACTATTTGTGAAAAGACTAAATGTAATTTTAGCTTATAAAGGAGAGAGTTGGTTGTCATAGAGTAAACTCTGCTCAGTCAGAGGCCCCGCCCAAGTGAACAGATTTTGGTTGTAAACTATGAAACACGCCCTTCTTTCACCACTGTATAAACCCTTTGATGAAAATTCAACTTCCTGTTCCAAGGACGTGAGGACTTTCTGTACCGTGTTGAAAGGACAAAGACCACCTACAGAACTAAGCCAACCTCAGCAAGAACCTAATGAAATTAGTATTGAATTTCAATGTGAAGGTGACGATCGACACGCCGAAAGGACGAATTTCGACTATACCAGCCAGAATATTGCACGAGCTTGAAAGTATGGCAACCTGGTATGAACTTTGAACTCTTATTCACTCCAGGAGTGATACCCACTCCGCCCTCTAAACGTGGGCTAGGAGAGGACGGACAGAGTATCCATTCTACCACACGATGACGGTACTACCAAGTAGCCGTTCTATTCTTCAAAGGACAACCCGGTCTTCCATCTACGACCAACCGATCGAAGTGCAGCTCAGAGTAAATATTTATTGTTTTCTTTTTCCAAATAGGCAGTTATTTAGAATGCATAAAATACTGTATTTACGATAGCATAGCTGCCTACGGCTTGATAGACACAAAACCCTTTTTGTTCTTCAGTCTTCCTGCTCTTTCATTCAAACCCAACCCCCTTTCTTTGTGTAACCAGCCGTCATATATGTTCCGTCCGCTAGGGATGTTTTCCTTTATGACATTTGTAATCAATGTATGATCCATTCTGTGTGATGTAATTCTGTGGGATTATTTAGGTATTTAGTAAATAAATAATTAAACCTAATGTTGTATTGCTGATTTGACTTATTAGCCAGGGTTCGTGAAGATAACCAAGAATTTACAACTTTCAGATGAGACTAAATAAAGTGACGCTTAAATATTGACTGCTATTGAGGTAAAAGATTACCAGGTCTTTAAGAGTTTATTCGGAAGATAACAGCTCTATAAACATTATTTCGTGGTGCCCTGACTTTCTAGTTAATTTTTTATCTGATTAGCTTAATCAAGTAATATTAATTACAGAGAAATGATTTTATAGAATAGCATGTCATATCACTTAATCCGGCATAGACAAAGACACGACAACCCCTACTCATCCACACCGACCAGCCACCCTGCTTTAGTGTTTTTTAAGTAACCATCTGTCATATGTAACCATATCAAACGTAAAATAGCATATTATTTTGAGTGTCCTATATTTACATTTACTATGTTACGTCTAGTCTACGAGACCAGGCTGTTAATTTTCGCATGGTGGGCAGTTGTCACGAAGGAGTTATGACACTAGGAGGCTATATCAACCCTTTCACATTTTTTGCACATCCCTCTCTAAGGTGTTGAGGTTGGTGATTATAGATCTTCCTCTGGGAAATGAGGAAGGCAACCTTTCTATTTCAGCATACCCCTAAAATACAGATTAGGGATCTGAGGAAGACAACCTGCTTGTGTCAGCATACCCCTGAGGTACAGATTGGGGATATGAGGAAGATAAACCTGTCTGTGCCAGTGTACCCCAGAGAGACAGAGGCTCATTATGCTTCAAAAATATTCTGGGTTTATCAGAGGTTCTAAAGCTACATCAAATATATTAATTTGATATATAACACAAAGATGAGTAACAAGGTATTTTGAGAATATTAAATATTCTGACATTTGGCTAAATACTGTTTTAGTAGTGCCATCTAATTAGAGACAATGAGCCAAGTCACCAGGTGTGCATTATTTGTTCCACATTTTAACCTGGATGCTTTAATAATATGAAGGTAGTGCAGAAGCTTGATATCAGCGCAGATTTATTGCCTTTGTATTGCACTACAAGCTTCTTTTTAACTTGTGCACTGACCTGTGTTTTCAGTGTTATTATAATTCATACATTTTTGAAAGCTTGCAAGGATTTATTTTTCTCAGACAAAAATACATTTGTTGGTCTGGTTGACAACTGCTTTAACCAAATATGCTCTTTGAGGTACACTGCACACAAAGGCCAGTAATTTGCATCCTCTGAGGGATGCACAGTCTCCATTGGCAAACCAACCCACCTGAACAGGTGGTATCAGATATGCTCAATAATTGCTGAATTAAAGAGGAAATTATACCCTGCCTGCACCTGGTGTCCCCCTGTGAACACCTTATGACATAAATACCTATTACACTCAGGATGAAGGAAAACTATTTGAACATTTAAAAAACTATATATAGGATATTCATCCATAATTGTATTATGATGTGGTTATAATACATTGTAAGACTTGTCATAAGCATGTATAACCCCTCATCTCATACATCAAGCCATCTTGATGGTGGTTGATAATCTTTGGTACGGGGAGTAGGAAGTTGGATATCTTGTTGGTAGTTGAATATCTTTGGTAAGAGCGTGACGTCACGTGAACCAATGAAAACGCTTAAATATTTGACGTCTGCAACGCCATCTTCTCTTATGCAGCATCGTGAAAACGACAGTGGTAAAGGACAAAGTCGCCATGCATGGTATGCAATAAAGTAAGTAACATAAGAGATCATTAACTGCATTTGACTTAGTCTGTATGCTACCTTGCTTGCTACTTAGGTAATTGAAAATACTGTGAGTGTTAAAACACGAGGAACAGAAGAGATAATGTTTCAGAGGAAGAGTCAAAATATCAAGTACTTCCTGAGTCTTGTGCCAGGGAAACGTCGCTTTGGAGTGTACAGATTTCTGCCCGTCTTCTTCTGTATTGGAGGTGTGATGGAATGGGTCATGATCAACGTGAGGATAGGAAGGGAGACATTCTGTAAGTATTCAAACCTCTGGCTGATTTTATCTGCACTGTCAAACTAGCGCACACGATTGAACCATCACTGTATGTGGATGTACGTACAGTAGAACTGCTGCTTTGCCAAGAGCCCAGACTTCTACTGTTGTAACATGGGGTGGTGGTTAACGTTAGTGCACTGGCCCTGTACGTTTCTGTTTTAACCCACATTCAGGTTGTTCACTACAGTGGTGTCAACAGTGGGATAGTCCTTGATATCTCAGGCCTTTTAATGGAGATACATTGTGTGTGGATGCATAGAAGGGAGTGTGCCTGTGGCCTCCCAATGTGAGTACTGCCTCTGCCACAAGAGCCCAGGCTTGTATGGTGCTTGTCCTGAAACCAAAGGGTCACTAATTCAAACCCTGCTCCAGTTGTTCCTCTGAAATCGACACTGTAGTATAAATTGGATTCAGACAACTTGGGCTACTGCTGAGGTTACAGTCAATACAAGTCTGTTGGTCCTCTTCAAAAAGCTAAGATTGTGCAATTAAGTCAATGGTTGAGCTACTGTAAAGAGTTTAATATATTTTTAATTATAGAATCAGTTAACCATTCTTCTGTTTCATTCATCTCCATTTCTCCCTCAGATGATGTCTACAGAAGAAAGAAGTCAGAGAGGGAATACCAGCAGAAGATCGAGGATGGATTGATTGTACTTACTAAACCAGTAGCCAAGTGAATTACTGAACCAGTAGCCACTATAATGGAAGTAGAACACTTGAGATGTGATCAGGACACAAACACTGGTGTTTGCATTGCAATGGACTTGAGGCAAACATTTCTGGATGGTTGAAAAGACTGATATTTAATATATTTATTAATGAAAACATGTTTATGTATGTACTCTTTATGATTCTGAGCTTGGATGAAACATTTTTTAGAGCCAAATGTGACAACGTGATATTTGTCTAATAAAGGTTACATTACTCAGTGGAGGCATCGCAGTGTCGTTTTAATCATTTTATATTAAAAACATTTACGTCAAATGACATGTTATACCCATTTAAAATATAGGTAAACAGTTTCAAATGTTGGCAAATTGTAGTTACTTTATGTACATTTATTAGCCATTATTATTTAAAGTAGATGAATGCAACGGATGCAATTTCCAGATGTGTTATTGGAAATATAAAACATTGATAAAAAATGGTCAAAAGAGTATTGTGCATATAGTTATGTTGTGTAAGAACTCCTGTCCTACTTAAGAGGAAACCAATTTAACCAATCATGGCTGGTAAGATGACCTAAGAGACATTCAATTGTAACTTACAAAACAAACACATTTCTCATATTACATAGCGCTGCTCTATATATCGTAACATACCAGTACACACTTCTCATATTACATAGCGCTGCTCTATATATCGTAACATACCAGTACACACTTCTCATATTACATAGCGCTGCTCTATATATCGTAACATACCAGTACACACTTCTCATATTACATAGCGCTGCTCTATATATCGTAACATACCAGTACACACTTCTCATATTACATAGCGCTGCTCTATATATCGTAACATACCAGTACACACTTCTCATATTACATGCCACTGCTGCGCTATGGTCTATTGACTTGTGTATTACATTAGTTGGCCCTTTTCACAAGGGAACCCCTCACTAGTATTGTGGTCCTCACTAGACTGTATCCCACTGGTTCAGTGGTACAGTCCAATGGGCAGGGCCCTGAGGCAAACAAAGCTGTTGGGATGCTTGGCCAGCATCAGAGGGTTGCCATCCAGTCTCACCTCCTCCATGTTGGCTCTGATGTACTGAGTGTTGTTGCCTTGGCAGAAGGTCTCATCCGATAGCGTGGTGATCTTATTGTTCTGCAGGGGGAGTAGATTAGAAGACAGATGTTGGTTGGTAAAAACTTTTTTTGTTTCGTTTTTTACAATATGCATTTGCCTGCACCTGCATTTATACTCTAAAATGTGTTGTTAGGTGAAAGATACATATTTGTCTAAACATTATTGCTGTGTGAGCCAAAGTTGTAAACAGACATATAGGTGCACAATGTGGAGACTCTCTGGAAGTTGTGGGATTGCCTCCAGCTCGTTATTGCCAAGGTAGAGGTACGCCATCTTGGTGAGTTTCTGAGAAAAGAGATTTGATGTTTTGTTGACATACTACAGGGTATTTCAGGTAAGATTCATGTTTGGCATAGAAATTGTTGTTGAAATTCTATTGACATTCAATGCAACCATTACTCAGACTGTAAAATGTTACTGTATGTAAAAAAAATATATATAGTGTTTGCTCCAGAATCTTGGACTGACTTTCTGGCTTACCTTAAAAGCAGTTGACTTTATACCCTTGGTTTTAAGCTGGTTGTAATTGGCATTGAAGGATATGAGTTTGGCAGGTAACATGGGTAGTTTGGCCAGCTTGTTCTCTGAGAGATTGAGCTCTTCAAGGAGGGCAAGCTTTGAGAAAGCTCCGTCTTCTATCTCAGAGATGAGGTTCCCAGTCAGATCGATTCTTCTCAAAGTTGCTATAAAATGTTAAAGACCATAAACTTTAGAGATGTTCACTAAAAAAGTTTGAGTGATAAGTGAATAACATCTTAATGTTTAATTTTTATTTTATTTTTAAGTCCACGGTGTTACAAAGCTACTCTAATCACTAACCAATGTCTGCAAAGTCTTTGTTGGTGATTTTTGTGATTTTGTTGTAGCGTGCGTAGAGATAGGCAGTTTCCTTGGGCAGGGATGGAACTGCTGTCATCTCAGGGGAGACCTCCTCACAGTATACTGACCCAGTCAGACACACACACAGTAGGCACGTGGGCAGCTCTGAAATCCATAGCCATGTCCTTTTAAATGCATTCTCCTTCAGCAATGACTTCCACGTTTTCCTATCGATCAGCCAAGTAATCTCTCCCTGTATTCATCTCTCTTCATTCTTTATAGAAACCTAACATAAACGTGTGCCATAGTAGTCACCGGGGCACTACATGTAACATTCCTGCTGTAATGTGTGCTTGTTTAATGCATTCACAAAGGAGAAAACAGCTCTTTAGACCTAGCACATGGCCTTAATAAATAAGTGATTGTGAATGCCTTTTCTCCAGTGTGTCTCGAGAGAATAAACTCACCACCCTCATCTTTCGGAGCTGCTGCTGGGCTTGTATCTGAGTCTCCAGTGGTGTCATAGTCTGGGATGGTCACAACCTCTTTCTGTGGAATTGTTTAGAAGAAATGTCTCCAGATCACCTCACAAGAGAAGACATAAGCTGGCTATTTTATTTCACACCAACTGAGTTTTCCTAACAGTC
Organism: Oncorhynchus nerka; assembly: GCF_034236695.1. Taxonomy (NCBI): domain Eukaryota; kingdom Metazoa; phylum Chordata; class Actinopteri; order Salmoniformes; family Salmonidae; genus Oncorhynchus; species Oncorhynchus nerka. The sequence continues at coordinate 21,198,329 of NC_088415.1, forward strand.
TGATTATCTGCTAAGCAAGTATTTATAATCTCAGACACCAATGTATAGTCTTCACAGACTAATGTATGTTGAGTCATAATTTAGGCAGGGATAGGGTGTGGGACTTTTACAACTCTCATATGCAAACTTTAAGCTTTATAGTTGTATTATAGATTCTGCTACATTTTTAGAGGTATGGATCCTGCCTCAAAAACGCATTCTCATAAACTCTAAACAAAATCAAATAATCATGAATTTGCCCAAAAACATTTACAAAAGATTACCTTAGGTTTCCTTGCTTCCATGTATCCATTTCTTGCTGCAGAAGAGAGCATCCACGGTACCAGAATAATGGTGAAAAACAAAGTCCTCAGGTCTATCATTGTGTCTAACAGCTGGGATGGGAGCAGAACCGTACTAAGGACAGAGGGGTAGGGCTGTGAGTACTGGGCTGAGATCTGAGTGAGCAGGAGAATTTTCCATCCAGTTTTAAAGAAAAGCTGCTGGTGGAGTATTAAGTAAGACTAGGAAACAAACCTTAACCCAATATTTGCTGTCAAAGTAGCCTTCTCATCTCATCAGTTTGGAAATTGGCATGTTTTAGAAAATTGTGAAATCTGACAGTAGGCCTTGGATGCATGTCATTTCAGGTTAAACCACACCGGTTCATAACATTTGAAAATAAAACATTAAACTCTTAACGGTTTTAAGCCAAACATATCTTTATTTATTTTTCTTGTAACAAACCTTGATGTTATGGTTTCTCTATCAACAATGGACTCGTGTTGGGCAGGATCATGGTTGTGTTCAGTAGGCACGGAAATGGGAAAAATGCATGTTCTTATTGGACATTCATTCCTCCTGTTTAGTGCCCACTGAACACAACCCAGTTGATTGAGGCGTCTGTATGTTACAGAGGGTAAGGCTGCCATTGTAAGCTCAGGTGTATTCATTACGCCAATTGTTATGGATGTTTATGGACTAGAAAGTGATGAAAAGATTAACATGTATATCAAGAGTGTAAAATGCAAGTAATTTCTTTGCCTTATTATTGTTTTTATGCAACTTGTCAGAGACCCTTGCATCCCTATACATTCAATCATTATGTTGGAAAGGTTGACTTTGAAATAAAAAGAAGACCTTTGTCCCTTTAGGATGGACTGGCAAACCCCTGTGCTGTGTATGTTGGAAAAAAAGTTGGAAAAAGTTCATGGAAAAAGGCTGGCTTTTAAAAACAAGAACTATTTATCTGGAAAATACTGACTGGTGTGGACAGAGTGCAGAGAGAGAGAGAGAACTTAAACGTAAAGAGCAGTGGGATATGATTACTGGAATTTTGGACAGAACTCTTTTGCATGAAGTGATTATAAAATCTAATGCCAAAGCAAGCAATGAAGAAAGGAATGTATTCTTCTTACTAACACCTCCCTTTCTGACTTAAAACTCCTACAAAAATGTTTCCCCTGGTGTCTCGTGGTTTTATTTGGAAATGTTTTATGTAGAAGCGTTTGTTACAAGTCAGCATCTACTGTCTGAACCTCCTATAATTTTTCAGTGTGCAGGTGTCCATCCAGTTGCTCAAACTTGGTTCATGTGAGAAAAATAGTTTTACTTGAGAGCTTGTCCAACTATGGGAGCAGCCAATATTAAGACAAATGCATACCTAAAAGTATGTGTAAGGCTTGTTTAAACTGTTGCGCTCAAACTAGGCTGTACACATAAACAATTGAACTATCTCTCTTTTGCTTCTATACAAATTAAAAACATTCCTCATCCTAAGTACCTTGACAGTTTTCCTACATTTCGCACCATTTTCCATGAAAAGATATACAAGGTTCTCCTCTGGCTGTTCTCATGTTTTTCCATGCCTCATTTTTCCAATTGGCAGGGTTTATGTGAGATATTTAAAATCATTTTAATGCAATAACATTATGGTGTAATTTCCATTATTATTAGCATTATTATATTCATCATACTCTCAGTGCACTTTTGCAAAGCAATCTCACTTATATTCAAGGGTGATGAGAATTTTGGCTATATTTTTATAAAGTAGATGTGTGGTCCTAGAAGTGAATTCCCAGAGTGAGACATATCATGTTAATATGTGATACAGTAGATACAAACATGCTTCTATAGTTTTTGTGTAAGGTGTGACTGACTATTTCCCCCCCATAGTTTATTCCCTATTTATTTGCTATTCAGAATCTTGGACTCCATGAGCATGTGGATATGATTTGATTACTTAAACAGAGGTGTACTTTCACTGAAGTCTGCTTTAGACATAAAAAGAGGTTTAATGGGAGTCTTTGTAGAATCTGCTGCACAGGACAAGTCGTACCTAGACACTGAAACTGTGTTGCCCTTTTATGACTGCCTGTCTTATTGAAAAAAGGTAAGTATGTGGAAATGGTTCATTGCTGTAACAGATCAAATGAATGATAAACGAGTTACTTTGGCAAGAGCAGAGATTCAAGCCTTTTGGGTCCATATCTTCTCACTTCAGGGACAACAAACCAGCCAAAACAAATGCTTTTTTTCATTTTATATTATGCTTATTAACCGATCAATGATTTGTTTTAGACAAAAGCATATTGTTTCACTCCCATTGAGAGCAGTCGATGGATATAACTGTAGATGGAAATACCAAACCAAAAGAAAGGACAAAGTCATCTCTGATGGTATGCAACGGCAAATATGTTCCCCTAAAAAGTATTCTACAATTGCTAGCAGCTGTTTATCATACATCTGCTTTGTCGATGAGAATCTGAAGCTTCAGTTTACTTCCCAAGCTTCATTCCTTGAGTGTGTGCTGGTTTTCTTCCTGACCAATTACTGTCCGTCTTAGTCAATTCTTTTTGCTCTTTACAGACTAGAAATGCAATTTCTCAACCTTATTGCAGGTGTAGGGTTACACCGTCCATTGTGCTCCTCCTGTGCTCATTTCCTTGCCACCATTTCACTCTTCACTATCATTACAAAATCGGTGTTATTCATAAATCAACTGAGTGCCTTTGTGCGATACTGACCCCTAAGTTGGAGTGGTCAAACATGCTTATGTCACTGCTCCTTTGCCTTTCGTGAAGGGATGGAAGATCAGAACCTCTAATACAATCTGATAATACGTGGGGTCAGTATGTTAAGTCAGCTGCAGCTCAGGCTCCAAGTGACCTAAATATCCCACCATCTAACAACTTATCTTCAACCTGATCAACACCTGGGGTGTATTCATTGCTTCTTTCAACAGAAATGGTTTACTATCCAAACAACTGCAAACAGAATGAAACAAGGAGGGACCTACCAGAATTTATCCAATAGAAACTTGTTTTGTAGCAAACGGTTTGTTGCAGAACATTTAGCAACAATTGGCGTAATGAATACACCTGAGCTTACAATGGCAGCCTTACCCTCTGTAACATACAGACGCCTCAATCAACTGGGTTGTGTTCAGTGGGTACTAAACAGGAGGAATGAATGTCCAATAAGAACATGCATTTTCATGCCTACTGAACACAACCATGATCCTGCCCAACACAAGTCCATTGTTGATAGAGGAACAGTTGCTTTTGAGGAATTTATTACAAATACAACTAATTGTAATATAAATCTATACAATTTTTGCTTCAGGACAGTACTTCAGTTACAGATCATGGAACTAATGGAAAACAATTTAGCATTTTGACGAGTCACAACAAAACAGGGTGTGGCAGTAATACTAAAATCTTTAAAGGGATACTTTGGGGTTTTGGCCATGAAACCCTTTATCTACTTCCCCAGAGTAAGATGATCTCATGGGTACCATTTATGTCTCTGCATGCAGTATGAAGGAAGTTGCTAACGACTGGAAGTCTATGGTATCTGCTAGCATGCTAACAGATACCCATAAACTTCCAGTCATTGTGCGAACACTAGTTACCATTGGCTTACAAAACTAGCTTTAACTTCCTTCATACCTGACACAGATATATAGAAATGGTATCCACGAGTTAATCTGACACTAGGGAAGTAGAAAAAGGGCCTTATTGGCAAAATCCCTAAGAATCCCTTTTAATGTCTTAATTACATCCAAATGTGGGGCAGAACTGATACAGTAGTGCACAGAGAAAGCTCTGAACATAAAAAAATATTAGCTTGATACGGTCATCATGAACGAATTGGAGGGGCTTGGCCTTCCAAATCTCAGTTCTTCCTTGCAGCTGACCATGTCTGTTGTGTTGGCATTAGTTGGCACTGGTGGAGTGGACTCGTAGAGGATGCAGATGGAGCCATCCTCTCCTATCCGATAGGACACCTCGTACGGATCGACCCACATCGTCAGTTCACTGGGCAGGAGTGAGAAGAGTTGTTCTCGAGTGAGTCCAATGGTGCAAGCTGCTTGGCCAATCAAGGGGTCCATTTTGTGGTTGATCCTGAGACATCTGTACCCCGAGCCTTTGCATGGAGCCTGGGGGAACCAGTGGTGTTGGTAGTGCTCTGTAAGAGGGCAATGAGAGCAAAGCATTAGACCCAGCTCAGAGGTAATTAAGCTAGTTTGCTTAATAGTAACTAACTAGTAGTCTATAGGCTCTGAAATGTCAACAACACAACAATGGCTTTTACATAGCTAGCTACATACTCTACCTGCTAAAGCTTCCTCCAAGGAATAGGTGAACTCTTTCAGTAGGTCTTCCGACAAGTATCCAGTTGCTCTCAGCAATCTGGCAACAAAGCTGGCCGCTGTTGAGACTTCAGTTTTCATTTTCGAAGCAGATACTATTTATCTCATCAGCCAGACGTTGAATAGCAACGAGCCCAAGTTGGCTCTATATCCGAAATGTCAAGCTAAATGTAGACTTTCCTCCGTTGAAACAAGGCTACACAACAAGGTCCAGAGACAACCAGTTACCGTTTGTCTTTCTTTTGTCCAGTTGTAAAACGGAAGCCACAATAATTCACTGAGACAATGTAGGGTTAGGAGCTACAATTTGGCACCTACCAAACGTCCGATAATTTGATTGGATCTAGTGAAAATAAAGAAATAACTTTAGATATAAAACATTTTCAGATAATTAATTTAATGTTCATAGAATATGATAACTTCACCCCTTACCTGCTAAACATTAGTTTTGCGTCACAAAGACACATCTACCAATCAGACCAAACGTTGTTTAAATGACGTCACAAAGCTTCTTTCTCTATGGTGACGCAGCACCTCAATCGAATAACTCAATCACAGCGCCACCTTTGAGTTTATAAAATGTACTACATCAAATACCACCTTTTACAACTCAGGCCAAAAGCTCTTTCTTGCGGCACTTTACTATTTCTAAACTAAAGCAAGGCATACACCTAATATTGTACACCCTTTTCAGACTACTGAACTGACCCAGCCAAGCTTTACTATGCCAACCTGATTACACATTCATAGTGAGAGAGAGAGCTCTATATTATCTATTTATTTTTTATCTTATTTTTTATTATCTATTTCACTTGCTTTGGGAATGTAAACATATGTTTCCCATGCCATCCTGAGTGAGTCTGATCACACCTCTTCAAACTGTCCTGCAGATGAGGATAGTCCACAGATCCACAAAGACTTCAAAAACAAATCAATTTTTGATAAACTCCCATATCTACTGGGTGAAATTCCACAGTGTGCCATCACAGCAGCATGATTTGTGACCTGTTGCCACAAGAAAAGGGCAGCCAGTGAAGAACAAACACCATTGTAAATACAACCCATATTTATGCTTATTTATTTTCCCTTGTGTACGTACTTTAACCATTTGTACATAGTTACACTGTATATATATAATTTGACATTTGTAATGTCTTTATTGTTTTGAAACTTCTGTATGTGTAATGTTTACTGTTAATTTTTATTGTTTATTTTACTTTTGCATATTATCTACCTCACTTGCTTTGGCAATGTTAACACATGTTTCCCATGCCAATAAAGCCCCTTGAATTGAAATTGAATTGAATTGTCACCCCACCCAGTACTAAACACACCCAGGTCAAACAACTGCACTGCTCCTCCATCATTGAGAGGGATAAATTCACAGAGCTGGAGAGGGACATGGTGGAGCTCAGAGAGCTAGTCCACACAATCCAGGCAGAACAAACTCACAAAACAGACCAGCACAACAACACGCCCCCAACAAGACCCGGAGGGCAGAAGGTGGAGATGGACGGCTGTCTGAGAGAGCTGGCTGCTCTACAGACTGAGGTGAGAGAACTTAAACAGGCACACATGGCACTGAAGGAGGTGAGAAAGCTGAGGTGTGAAAGAGAGCAAGACACTCCCCCAGAGAAGCCAGCAGAACAGCCAACCTCAGACCCGGACCACATCCTCAACGGGACAGACAACACAGGACACACCAACCCAAAAGACACCCCCCGCTAACAGCCCCCCTGTCAGCTCCCCTGATAGCTCTCTTGACAACCCACACACATCCACTGAGGACACAAAGCCAGAGATTCTGCTCCTCATTGACTCAAATGGAAAATACATTCAAGAGGTTAAACATTTTCCCAAAGTGGCTACAGTCAGGTGCCCAAACACTAGACCTGGAGCTGTTGTCAGAGGACTAACACTAGGCCCTGGAGCTGTTGTCAGAGGACTAACACTAGGCCTGGAGCTGTTGTCAGAGGACAGACACTAGGCCCTGGAGCTGTTGTCAGAGGACAGACACTAGGCCTGGAGCTGTTGTCAGAGGACAGACACTAGGCCTGGAGCTGTGGTCAGAGGACAGACACTAGGCCTGGAGCTGTTGTCAGAGGACATACACTAGGTCTGGAGCTGTTGTCAGAGGACAAACACTAGGCCTGGAGCTGTTGTCAGAGGACAAACACTAGACATGCCCTGGAGCTGTTGTCAGAGGACAAACACTAGACATGCTCTGGAGCTGTTGTCAGAGGACAAACACTAGACATGCCCTGGAGCTGTTGTCAGAGGACTAACACTAGGCCTGGAGCTGTTGTCAGAGGACAGACACTAGGCCCTGGAGCTGTTGTCAGAGGACAGACACTAGGCCTGGAGCTGTTGTCAGAGGACAACACTAGGCCTGGAGCTGTTGTCAGAGGGACACTAGCCTGGAGCTGTTGTCAGAGGACAAACACCTGAGCTGTTGTCAGAGGACAAACACTAGGCCCTGGAGCTGTTGTCAGAGGACAAACACTGACAGGCCCTGGAGCTGTTGTCAGAGGACAAACACTAGCCCTGGAGCTGTTGTCAGATGCCCTGGAGCTGTTGTCAGAGGACAAACACTAGGCCTGGAGCTGTTGTCAGAGGACAAACACTAGACATGCCCTGGAGCTGTTGTCAGAGGACAAACACTAGACATGCTCTGGAGCTGTTGTCAGAGGACAAACACTAGACATGCCCTGGAGCTGTTGTCAGAGGACAAACACTAGGCCCTGGAGCTGTTGTCAGAGGACAAACACTAGACATGCCCTGGAGCTGTTGTCAGAGGACAAACACTAGGCCCTGGAGCTGTTGTCAGAGGACAAACACTAGGCCCTGGAGCTGTTGTCAGAGGACAAACACTAGACATGCCCTGGAGCTGTTGTCAGAGGACAAACACTAGGCCCTGGAGCTGTTGTCAGAGGACAAACACTAGACATGCCCTGGAGCTGTTGTCAGAGGACAAACACTAGACATGCCCTGGAGCTGTTGTCAGAGGACAAACACTAGGCCCTGGAGCTGTTGTCAGAGGACAAACACTAGGCCCTGGAGCTGTTGTCAGAGGACAAACACTAGGCCCTGGAGCTGTTGTCAGAGGACAAACACTAGACATGCCCTGGAGCTGTTGTCAGAGGACAAACACTAGGCCTGGAGCTGTTGTCAGAGGACAAACACTAGACATGCCCTGGAGCTGTTGTCAGAGGACAAACACTAGACATGCCCTGGAGCTGTTGTCAGAGGACAAACACTAGACATGCTCTGGAGCTGTTGTCAGAGGACAAACACTAGACATGCCCTGGAGCTGTTGTCAGAGGACAAACACTAGACATGCCCTGGAGCTGTTGTCAGAGGACAAACACTAGACATGCCCTGGAGCTGTTGTCAGAGGACAAACACTAGACATGCCCTGGAGCTGTTGTCAGAGGACAAACACTAGACATGCCCTGGAGCTGTTGTCAGAGGACAAACACTAGGCCCTGGAGCTGTTGTCAGAGGACAAACACTAGGCCCTGGAGCTGTTGTCAGAGGACAAACACTAGGCCCTGGAGCTGTTGTCAGAGGACAAACACTAGACATGCCCTGGAGCTGTTGTCAGAGGACAAACACTAGGCCCTGGAGCTGTTGTCAGAGGACAAACACTAGGCCCTGGAGCTGTTGTCAGAGGACAAACACTAGGCCCTGGAGCTGTTGTCAGAGGACAAACACTAGAGCTGTTGTCAGAGGCCCTGGAGCTGTTGTCAGAGGACAAACACTAGGCCCTGGAGCTGTTGTCAGAGGACAAACACTAGGCCCTGGAGCTGTTGTCAGAGGACAAACACTAGGCCCTGGAGCTGTTGTCAGAGGACAAACACTAGGCCCTGGAGCTGTTGTCAGAGGACAAACACTAGGCCCTGGAGCTGTTGTCAGAGGACAGACACTAGGCATGGCCTGGAGCTGTTGTCAGAGGACAAACACTAGGCCCTGGAGCTGTTGTCAGAGGACAAACACTAGGCCCTGGAGCTGTTGTCAGAGGACAAACACTAGGCCCTGGAGCTGTTGTCAGAGGACAAACACTAGACATGCTCTGGAGCTGTTGTCAGAGGACAAACACTAGGCCCTGGAGCTGTTGTCAGAGGACAAACACTAGGCCCTGGAGCTGTTGTCAGAGGACAAACACTAGACATGCCCTGGAGCTGTTGTCAGAGGACAAACACTAGACATGCCCTGGAGCTGTTGTCAGAGGACAAACAAGGCCTGGAGCTGTTGTCAGAGGACAAACACTAGGCCCCTGGAGCTGTTGTCAGAGGACAAACACTAGGCCCTGGAGCTGTTGTCAGAGGACAAACACTAGGCCCTGGAGCTGTTGTCAGAGGACAAACACTAGGCCCTGGAGCTGTTGTCAGAGGACAAACACAGGCCTGGAGCTGTTGTCAGAGACTAGGCCCTGGAGCTGTTGTCAGAGGACAAACACTAGGCCCTGGAGCTGTTGTCAGAGGACAAACACTAGGCCCTGGAGCTGTTGTCAGAGGACAAACACTAGGCCCTGGAGCTGTTGTCAGAGGACAAACACTAGGCCCTGGAGCTGTTGTCAGAGGACAAACACTAGGCCCTGGAGCTGTTGTCAGAGGACAAATACTAGGCTCTGGAGCTGTTGTCAGAGGACAAACACTAGACATGCCCTGGAGCTGTTGTCAGAGGACAAACACTAGGCCTGGAGCTGTTGTCAGAGGACAAACACTAGGCCTGGAGCTGTTGTCAGAGGACAAACACTAGGCCTGGAGCTGTTGTCAGAGGACAAACACTAGACATGCCCTGGAGCTGTTGTCAGAGGACAAACACTAGGCCTGGAGCTGTTGTCAGAGGACAAACACTAGACATGCCCTGGAGCTGTTGTCAGAGGACAGACACTAGGTATGGAGCTGTTGTCAGAGGACAGACACTAGGCATGGCCTGGAGCTGTTGTCAGAGGACAGACACTAGGCCCTGGAGCTGTTGTCAGAGGACAGACACTAGGCCTGGAGCTGTTGTCAGAGGACAGACACTAGGCCTGAAGCTGTTGTCAGAGGACAGACACTAGGCCTGGAGCTGTTGTCAGAGGACAGACACTAGGTATGGAGCTGTTGTCAGACGACAGACACTAGGCCTGGAGCTGTTGTCAGAGGACAAACACTAGGCCTGGAGCTGTTGTCAGAGGACAAACACTAGGCCTGGAGCTGTTGTCAGAGGACAAACACTAGACATGCCCTGGAGCTGTTGTCAGAGGACAAACACTAGGCCTGGAGCTGTTGTCAGAGGACAAACACTAGACATGCCCTGGAGCTGTTGTCAGAGGACAAACACTAGACATGCTCTGGAGCTGTTGTCAGAGGACAAATACTAGGCTCTGGAGCTGTTGTCAGAGGACAAACACTAGGCCTGGAGCTGTTGTCAGAGGACAAACAGCTGTTGTCAGAGACATAGGCCCTGGAGCTGTTGTCAGAGGACAAACACTAGACATGCTCTGGAGCTGTTGTCAGAGGACAAACACTAGACATGCCCTGGAGCTGTTGTCAGAGGACAAACACTAGACATGCCCTGGAGCTGTTGTCAGAGGACAAACACTAGACATGCCCTGGAGCTGTTGTCAGAGGACAAACACTAGGCCCTGGAGCTGTTGTCAGAGGACAAACACTAGACATGCCCTGGAGCTGTTGTCAGAGGACAAACACTAGACATGCCCTGGAGCTGTTGTCAGAGGACAAACACTAGACATGCCCTGGAGCTGTTGTCAGAGGACAAACACTAGGCCCTGGAGCTGTTGTCAGAGGACAAACACTAGGCCCTGGAGCTGTTGTCAGAGGACAAACACTAGGCCCTGGAGCTGTTGTCAGAGGACAAACACTAGGCCCTGGAGCTGTTGTCAGAGGACAAACACTAGGCCCTGGAGCTGTTGTCAGAGGACAAACACTAGGCCCTGGAGCTGTTGTCAGAGGACAAACACTAGGCCCTGGAGCTGTTGTCAGAGGACAAACACTAGGCCTGGAGCTGTTGTCAGAGGCCTGGAGCTGTTGTCAGAGGACAGACACTAGGTATGGAGCTGTTGTCAGAGGACAGACACTAGGCATGGCCTGGAGCTGTTGTCAGAGGACAAACACTAGGCCCTGGAGCTGTTGTCAGAGGACAGACACTAGGCCTGGAACTGTTGTCAGAGGACAGACACTAGGCCTGAAGCTGTTGTCAGAGGACAGACACTAGGTATGGAGCTGTTGTCAGAGGACAGACACTAGGTATGGAGCTGTTGTCAGAGGACAGACACTAGGCCTGGAGCTGTTGTCAGAGGACAAACACTAGACATGCCCTGGAACTGTTGTCAGAGGACAAACACTAGGCCCTGGAGCTGTTGTCAGAGGACAAACACTAGGACCTGGAGCTGTTGTCAGAGGACAAACACTAGGCCCTGGAGCTGTTGTCAGAGGACAAACACTAGGCCCTGGAGCTGTTGTCAGAGGACAAACACTAGGCCCTGGAGCTGTTGTCAGAGGACAAATACTAGGCTCTGGAGCTGTTGTCAGAGGACAAACACTAGGCCTGGAGCTGTTGTCAGAGGACAGACACTAGGTATGGAGCTGTTGTCAGAGGACAGACACTAGGCATGGCCTGGAGCTGTTGTCAGAGGACAAACACTAGGCCCTGGAGCTGTTGTCAGAGGACAAACACTAGGCCCTGGAGCTGTTGTCAGAGGACAAACACTAGGCCCTGGAGCTGTTGTCAGAGGACAAACACTAGACATGCCCTGGAGCTGTTGTCAGAGGACAAACACTAGGCCCTGGAGCTGTTGTCAGAGGACAAACACTAGGCCCTGGAGCTGTTGTCAGAGGACAAACACTAGGCCCTGGAGCTGTTGTCAGAGGACAAACACTAGGCCCTGGAGCTGTTGTCAGAGGACAAACACTAGACATGCCCTGGAGCTGTTGTCAGAGGACAAACACTAGGCCCTGGAGCTGTTGTCAGAGGACAAACACTAGGCCCTGGAGCTGTTGTCAGAGGACAAACACTAGGCCCTGGAGCTGTTGTCAGAGGACAAACACTAGGCCCTGGAGCTGTTGTCAGAGGACAAACACTAGGCCCTGGAGCTGTTGTCAGAGGACAAACACTAGGCCCTGGAGCTGTTGTCAGAGGACAAACACTAGGCCCTGGAGCTGTTGTCAGAGGACAAACACTAGGCCCTGGAGCTGTTGTCAGAGGACAAACACTAGGCCCTGGAGCTGTTGTCAGAGGACAAATACTAGGCTCTGGAGCTGTTGTCAGAGGACAAATACTAGGCTCTGGAGCTGTTGTCAGAGGACAAACACTAGGCCTGGAGCTGTTGTCAGAGGACAGACACTAGGTATGGAGCTGTTGTCAGAGGACAGACACTAGGCATGGCCTGGAGCTGTTGTCAGAGGACAAACACTAGGCCCTGGAGCTGTTGTCAGAGGACAAACACTAGGCCCTGGAGCTGTTGTCAGAGGACAAATACTAGGCTCTGGAGCTGTTGTCAGAGGACAAACACTAGGCCTGGAGCTGTTGTCAGAGGACAGACACTAGGCATGGCCTGGAGCTGTTGTCAGAGGACAAACACTAGGCCCTGGAGCTGTTGTCAGAGGACAAACACTAGACATGCCCTGGAGCTGTTGTCAGAGGACAAACACTAGACATGCCCTGGAGCTGTTGTCAGAGGACAAACACTAGGCCCTGGAGCTGTTGTCAGAGGACAAACACTAGGCCCTGGAGCTGTTGTCAGAGGACAAACACTAGGCCCTGGAGCTGTTGTCAGAGGACAAACACTAGGCCCTGGAGCTGTTGTCAGAGGACAAACACTAGGCCCTGGAGCTGTTGTCAGAGGACAAACACTAGGCCCTGGAGCTGTTGTCAGAGGACAAATACTAGGCTCTGGAGCTGTTGTCAGAGGACAAACACTAGGCCTGGAGCTGTTGTCAGAGGACAAACACTAGGCCCTGGAGCTGTTGTCAGAGGACAAACACTAGGCATGGCCTGGAGCTGTTGTCAGAGGACAAACACTAGGCCCTGGAGCTGTTGTCAGAGGACAAACACTAGACATGCCCTGGAGCTGTTGTCAGAGGACAAACACTAGGCCCTGGAGCTGTTGTCAGAGGACAAACACTAGGCCCTGGAGCTGTTGTCAGAGGACAAATACTAGGCTCTGGAGCTGTTGTCAGAGGACAAACACTAGGCCTGGAGCTGTTGTCAGAGGACAGACACTAGGCCCTGGAGCTGTTGTCAGAGGACAAATACTAGGCTCTGGAGCTGTTGTCAGAGGACAAACACTAGGCCTGGAGCTGTTGTCAGAGGACAGACACTAGGTATGGAGCTGTTGTCAGAGGACAGACACTAGGCATGGCCTGGAGCTGTTGTCAGAGGACAGACACTAGGCCCTAGAGCTGTTGTCAGAGGACAGACACTAGGCCTGGAGCTGTTGTCAGAGGACAGACACTAGGCCTGAAGCTGTTGTCAGAGGACAGACACTAGGTATGGAGCTGTTGTCAGAGGACAGACACTAGGTATGGAGCTGTTGTCAGAGGACAAACACTAGGCCTGGAGCTGTTGTCAGAGGACAAACACTAGGCCTGGAGCTGTTGTCAGAGGACAAACACTAGGCCTGGAGCTGTTGTCAGAGGACAAACACTAGGCCTGGAGCTGTTGTCAGAGGACAAACACTAGACATGCCCTGGAGCTGTTGTCAGAGGACAAACACTAGGCCTGGAGCTGTTGTCAGAGGACAAACACTAGACATGCCCTGGAGCTGTTGTCAGAGGACAAACACTAGACATGCTCTGGAGCTGTTGTCAGAGGACAAACACTAGACATGCTCTGGAGCTGTTGTCAGAGGACAAACACTAGGCCCTGGAGCTGTTGTCAGAGGACAAACACTAGACATGCCCTGGAGCTGTTGTCAGAGGACAAACACTAGGCCCTGGAGCTGTTGTCAGAGGACAAACACTAGGCCCTGGAGCTGTTGTCAGAGGACAAATACTAGGCTCTGGAGCTGTTGTCAGAGGACAAACACTAGGCCTGGAGCTGTTGTCAGAGGACAGACACTAGGCCCTGGAGCTGTTGTCAGAGGACAAATACTAGGCTCTGGAGCTGTTGTCAGAGGACAAACACTAGGCCTGGAGCTGTTGTCAGAGGACAGACACTAGGTATGGAGCTGTTGTCAGAGGACAGACACTAGGCATGGCCTGGAGCTGTTGTCAGAGGACAGACACTAGGCCCTAGAGCTGTTGTCAGAGGACAGACACTAGGCCTGGAGCTGTTGTCAGAGGACAGACACTAGGCCTGAAGCTGTTGTCAGAGGACAGACACTAGGTATGCAGCTGTTGTCAGAGGACAGACACTAGGTATGGAGCTGTTGTCAGAGGACAGACACTAGGCCTGGAGCTGTTGTCAGAGGACAAACACTAGGCCTGGAGCTGTTGTCAGAGGACAAACACTAGGCCTGGAGCTGTTGTCAGAGGACAAACACTAGGCCTGGAGCTGTTGTCAGAGGACAAACACTAGACATGCCCTGGAGCTGTTGTCAGAGGACAAACACTAGGCCTGGAGCTGTTGTCAGAGGACAAACACTAGACATGCCCTGGAGCTGTTGTCAGAGGACAAACACTAGACATGCTCTGGAGCTGTTGTCAGAGGACAAACACTAGACATGCCCTGGAGCTGTTGTCAGAGGACAAACACTAGACATGCTCTGGAGCTGTTGTCAGAGGACAAACACTAGACATGCTCTGGAGCTGTTGTCAGAGGACAAACACTAGGCCCTGGAGCTGTTGTCAGAGGACAAACACTAGACATGCCCTGGAGCTGTTGTCAGAGGACAAACACTAGGCCCTGGAGCTGTTGTCAGAGGACAAACACTAGGCCCTGGAGCTGTTGTCAGAGGACAAACACTAGGCCCTGGAGCTGTTGTCAGAGGACAAACACTAGGCCTGGAGCTGTTGTCAGAGGACAAGACACTAGGCCTGGAGCTGTTGTCAGAGGACAAACTAGGCTCTGGAGCTGTTGTCAGAGGACAAACACTAGGCCTGGAGCTGTTGTCAGAGGACAGACACTAGGCCCTGGAGCTGTTGTCAGAGGACAGACACTAGGCATGGCCTGGAGCTGTTGTCAGAGGACAAACACTAGGCCCTGGAGCTGTTGTCAGAGGACAAACACTAGGCCTGGAGCTGTTGTCAGAGGACAAACACTAGGCCTGGAGCTGTTGTCAGAGGACAAACAGCTGTTGTCAGACAAACACTGCTCTGTCAGACACTAGGTATGGAGCTGTTGTCAGAGGACAGACACTAGGCCCTGGAGTTGTTGTCAGAGGACAAACACTAGGCCTGGAGCTGTTGTCAGAGGACAAACACTAGGCCTGAAGCTATTGTCAGAGGACAAACACTAGGCCTGAAGCTGTTGTCAGAGGACAAACACTAGGCATGCCCTGGAGCTGTTGTCAGAGGACAAACACTAGACATGCCCTGGAGCTGTTGTCAGAGGACAAACACTAGACATGCCCTGGAGCTGTTGTCAGAGGACAAACACTAGGCCCTGGAGCTGTTGTCAGAGGACAAACACTAGGCCCTGGAGCTGTTGTCAGAGGACAAACACTAGGCCCTGGAGCTGTTGTCAGAGGACAAACACTAGGCCCTGGAGCTGTTGTCAGAGGACAAACACTAGGCCCTGGAGCTGTTGTCAGAGGACAAACACTAGGCCTGGAGCTGTTGTCAGAGGACAAACACTAGGCCTGGAGCTGTTGTCAGAGGACAGACACTAGGTATGGAGCTGTTGTCAGAGGACAGACACTAGGCATGGCCTGGAGCTGTTGTCAGAGGACAAACACTAGGCCCTGGAGCTGTTGTCAGAGGACAAACACTAGGCCCTGGAGCTGTTGTCAGAGGACAAACACTAGGCCCTGGAGCTGTTGTCAGAGGACAAACACTGGAGCATCAGAGGCCCTGGAGCTGTTGTCAGAGGACAAACACTAGGCCCTGGAGCTGTTGTCAGAGGACAAACACTAGGCCCTGGAGCTGTTGTCAGAGGACAAACACTAGGCCCTGGAGCTGTTGTCAGAGGACAAACACTAGGCCCTGGAGCTGTTGTCAGAGGACAAACACTAGGCCCTGGAGCTGTTGTCAGAGGACAAATACTAGGCTCTGGAGCTGTTGTCAGAGGACAAACACTAGGCCTGGAGCTGTTGTCAGAGGACAGACACTAGGTATGGAGCTGTTGTCAGAGGACAGACACTAGGCATGGCCTGGAGCTGTTGTCAGAGGACAAACACTAGGCCCTGGAGCTGTTGTCAGAGGACAGACACTAGGCCTGGAGCTGTTGTCAGAGGACAAACACTAGACATGCCCTGGAGCTGTTGTCAGAGGACAAACACTAGACATGCTCTGGAGCTGTTGTCAGAGGACAAACACTAGACATGCTCTGGAGCTGTTGTCAGAGGACAAACACTAGGCCTGGAGCTGTTGTCAGAGGACAAACACTAGACATGCTCTGGAGCTGTTGTCAGAGGACAAACACTAGACATGCTCTGGAGCTGTTGTCAGAGGACAAACACTAGACATGCCCTGGAGCTGTTGTCAGAGGACAAACACTAGACATGCCCTGGAGCTGTTGTCAGAGGACAAACACTAGACATGCTCTGGAGCTGTTGTCAGAGGACAAACACTAGACATGCTCTGGAGCTGTTGTCAGAGGACAAACACTAGACATGCCCTGGAGCTGTTGTCAGAGGACAAACACTAGACATGCCCTGGAGCTGTTGTCAGAGGACAAACACTAGGCCTGGAGCTGTTGTCAGAGGACAAACACTAGGCCTGGAGCTGTTGTCAGAGGACAAACACTAGACATGCCCTGGAGCTGTTGTCAGAGGACAAACACTAGGTGCCCTGGAGCTGTTGTCAGAGGACAAACACTAGGCCCTGGAGCTGTTGTCAGAGGACAAACACTAGGCCTGGAGCTGTTGTCAGAGGACAAACACTAGGTATGCCCTGGAGCTGTTGTCAGAGGACAAACACTAGGCCCTGGAGCTGTTGTCAGAGGACAAACACTAGGCCCTGGAGCTGTTGTCAGAGGACAAACACTAGGCCTGGAGCTGTTGTCAGAGGACAGACACTAGGTATGGAGCTGTTGTCAGAGGACAGACACTAGGTATGGAGCTGTTGTCAGAGGACAAACACTAGGCCTGGAGCTGTTGTCAGAGGACAAACACTAGGCCTGGAGCTGTTGTCAGAGGACAGACACTAGGTATGGAGCTGTTGTCAGAGGACAAACACTAGGCCTGGAGCTGTTGTCAGAGGACAAACACTAGGCCCTGGAGCTGTTGTCAGAGGACAAACACTAGGCCCTGGAGCTGTTGTCAGAGGACAAACACTAGGCATGGCCTGGAGCTGTTGTCAGAGGACAAACACTAGGCCTGGAGCTGTTGTCAGAGGACAGACACTAGGTATGGAGCTGTTGTCAGAGGACAGACACTAGGCATGGCCTGGAGCTGTTGTCAGAGGACAAACACTAGGCCCTGGAGCTGTTGTCAGAGGACAAACACTAGACATGCCCTGGAGCTGTTGTCAGAGGACAAACACTAGGCCCTGGAGCTGTTGTCAGAGGACAAACACTAGACATGCCCTGGAGCTGTTGTCAGAGGACAAACACTAGGCCCTGGAGCTGTTGTCAGAGGACAAACACTAGACATGCCCTGGAGCTGTTGTCAGAGGACAAACACTAGGCCCTGGAGCTGTTGTCAGAGGACAAATACTAGGCTCTGGAGCTGTTGTCAGAGGACAAACACTAGGCCTGGAGCTGTTGTCAGAGGACAAACACTAGGCCCTGGAGCTGTTGTCAGAGGACAAACACTAGACATGCCCTGGAGCTGTTGTCAGAGGACAAACACTAGGCCCTGGAGCTGTTGTCAGAGGACAAACACTAGGCCCTGGAGCTGTTGTCAGAGGACAAACACTAGGCCTGGAGCTGTTGTCAGAGGACAAACACTAGGCATGCCCTGGAGCTGTTGTCAGAGGACAAACACTAGGCCCTGGAGCTGTTGTCAGAGGACAAACACTAGGCCCTGGAGCTGTTGTCAGAGGACAAACACTAGGCCCTGGAGCTGTTGTCAGAGGACAGACACTAGGCCCTGGAGCTGTTGTCAGAGGACAGACACTAGGCCTGGAGCTGTTGTCAGAGGACAGACACTAGGCCTGAAGCTGTTGTCAGAGGACAGACACTAGGTATGGAGCTGTTGTCAGAGGACAGACACTAGGTATGGAGCTGTTGTCAGAGGACAAACACTAGGCCCTGGAGCTGTTGTCAGAGGACAAACACTAGGCTCTGGAGCTGTTGTCAGAGGACAAACACTAGACATGCCCTGGAGCTGTTGTCAGAGGACAAACACTAGGCCTGGAGCTGTTGTCAGAGGACAAACACTAGGCCTGGAGCTGTTGTCAGAGGACAAACACTAGGCCTGGAGCTGTTGTCAGAGGACAAACACTAGGCCCTGGAGCTGTTGTCAGAGGACAAACACTAGGCCCTGGAGCTGTTGTCAGAGGACAAACACTAGGCATGGCCTGGAGCTGTTGTCAGAGGACAACACTAGGTATGGAGCTGTTGTCAGAGGACAAACACTAGGCCCTGGAGCTGTTGTCAGAGGACAAACACTAGGCATGCCTGGAGCTGTTGTCAGAGGACAACACTAGGTATGGAGCTGTTGTCAGAGGACAAACATGCCCTGGAGCTGTTGTCAGAGGACAAACACTAGGCATGGCCTGGAGCTGTTGTCAGAGGACAAACACTAGACATGGAGCTGTTGTCAGAGGACAAACACTAGGCCCTGGAGCTGTTGTCAGAGGACAAACACTAGGCATGGAGCTGTTGTCAGAGGACAAACACTAGGCCCTGGAGCTGTTGTCAGAGGACAAACACTAGGCTCTGGAGCTGTTGTCAGAGGACAAACACTAGGCCTGGAGCTGTTGTCAGAGGACAAACACTAGGCCTGGAGCTGTTGTCAGAGGACAAACACTAGGCCCTGGAGCTGTTGTCAGAGGACAAACACTAGGCTCTGGAGCTGTTGTCAGAGGACAAACACTAGGCTATGGAGCTGTTGTCAGAGGACAAACACTAGGTATGGAGCTGTTGTCAGAGGACAGACACTAGGTATGGAGCTGTTGTCAGAGGACAGACACTAGGCCTGGAGCTGTTGTCAGAGGACAGACACTAGGCCTGGAGCTGTTGTCAGAGGACAAACACTAGGCCTGGAGCTGTTGTCAGAGGACAAACACTAGGTATGGAGCTGTTGTCAGAGGACAAACACTAGGCCTGGAGCTGTTGTCAGAGGACAAACACTAGGCCCTGGAGCTGTTGTCAGAGGACAAACACTAGGCCTGGAGCTGTTGTCAGAGGACAGACACTAGGTATGGAGCTGTTGTCAGAGGACAAACACTAGGCCCTGGAGCTGTTGTCAGAGGACAAACACTAGGCCTGGAGCTGTTGTCAGAGGACAAACACTAGGCCCTGGAGCTGTTGTCAGAGGACAAACACTAGGCCTGGAGCTGTTGTCAGAGGACAGACACTAGGTGGCCTGGAGCTGTTGTCAGAGGACAGACACTAGGTATGGAGCTGTTGTCAGAGGACAGACACTAGCCTGGAGCTGTTGTCAGAGGACAGACACTAGGACAGCTGTTGTCAGAGGACAAACACTAGGTATGGAGCTGTTGTCAGAGGACAAACACTAGGCCTGGAGCTGTTGTCAGAGGACAAACACTAGGTATGGAGCTGTTGTCAGAGGACAAACACTAGGCCTGGAGCTGTTGTCAGAGGACAACACTAGGCCTGGAGCTGTTGTCAGAGGACAAACACTAGGCCTGGAGCTGTTGTCAGAGGACAACACAGGTATGGAGCTGTTGTCAGAGGACAAACACTAGGCCCTGGAGCTGTTGTCAGAGGACAAACACTAGGCATGGCCTGGAGCTGTTGTCAGAGGACAAACACTAGGCCTGGAGCTGTTGTCAGAGGACAAACACTAGGCCTGGAGCTGTTGTCAGAGGACAAACACTAGGCCTGGAGCTGTTGTCAGAGGACAAACACTAGGCCCTGGAGCTGTTGTCAGAGGACAAACACTAGGCCTGGAGCTGTTGTCAGAGGACAACACTAGGTATGGAGCTGTTGTCAGAGGACAGACACTAGGTATGGAGCTGTTGTCAGAGGACAAACACTAGGCCCTGGAGCTGTTGTCAGAGGACAAACACTAGGCCTGGAGCTGTTGTCAGAGGACAAACACTAGGTATGGAGCTGTTGTCAGAGGACAAACACTAGGCCTGGAGCTGTTGTCAGAGGACAGACACTAGGTATGGAGCTGTTGTCAGAGGACAGACACTAGGTATGGAGCTGTTGTCAGAGGACAAACACTAGGCCTGGAGCTGTTGTCAGAGGACAGACACTAGGTATGGAGCTGTTGTCAGAGGACAAACACTAGGCCTGGAGCTGTTGTCAGAGGACAGACACTAGGTATGGAGCTGTTGTCAGAGGACAGACACTAGGTATGGAGCTGTTGTCAGAGGACAAACACTAGGTATGGAGCTGTTGTCAGAGGACAACCACTAGGCCTGGAGCTGTTGTCAGAGGACAAACACTAGGCTCTGGAGCTGTTGTCAGAGGACAAACACTAGGCCTGGAGCTGTTGTCAGAGGACAGACACTAGGCCCTGGAGCTGTTGTCAGAGGACAGACACTAGGCCTGGAGCTGTTGTCAGAGGACAAACACTAGGTATGGAGCTGTTGTCAGAGGACAGACACTAGGCCTGGAGCTGTTGTCAGAGGACAAACACTAGGGTTCTGGAGCTGTTGTCAGAGGACAAACACTAGGCCTGGAGCTGTTGTCAGAGGACAAACACTAGGTATGGAGCTGTTGTCAGAGGACAAACACTAGGCCTGGAGCTGTTGTCAGAGGACAAACACTAGGCCTGGAGCTGTTGTCAGAGGACAAACACTAGACATGCCTGGAGCTGTTGTCAGAGGGACACTAGGCCCTGGAGCTGTTGTCAGAGGACAAACACTAGGCCCTGGAGCTGTTGTCAGAGGACAAACACTAGGCATGTCCTGGAGCTGTTGTCAGAGGACAAACACTAGGCCCTGGAGCTGTTGTCAGAGGACAAACACTAGGCCCTGGAGCTGTTGTCAGAGGACAAACACTAGGCCCTGGAGCTGTTGTCAGAGGACAAACACTAGGCATGGAGCTGTTGTCAGAGGACAAACACTAGGCCCTGGAGCTGTTGTCAGAGGACAAACACTAGGCTCTGGAGCTGTTGTCAGAGGACAGACACTAGGTATGGAGCTGTTGTCAGAGGACAGACACTAGGTATGGAGCTGTTGTCAGAGGACAGACACTAGGTATGGAGCTGTTGTCAGAGGACAGAAACTAGGTATGGAGCTGTTGTCAGAGGACAAACACTAGGCCCTGGAGCTGTTGTCAGAGGACAAACACTAGGCCTGGAGCTGTTATCAGAGGACAGACACTAGGTATACCCTGGAGCTGTTGTCAGAGGACAAACACTAGGTATGGAGCTGTTGTCAGAGGACAAACACTAGGCCCTGGAGCTGTTGTCAGAGGACAAACACTGGGCTCTGGAGCTGTTGTCAGAGGACAGACACTAGGTATGGAGCTGTTGTCAGAGGACAGACACTAGGTATGGAGCTGTTGTCAGAGGACAAACACTAGGTTGGAGCTGTTGTCAGAGGACAGACACTAGGTATGGAGCTGTTGTCAGAGGACAGACACTAGGTATGGAGCTGTTGTCAGAGGACAAACACTAGGCCTGGAGCTGTTGTCAGAGGACAAACACTAGGCCTGGAGCTGTTGTCAGAGGACAAACACTAGGCCTGGAGCTGTTGTCAGAGGACAAACACTAGACATGCCCTGGAGCTGTTGTCAGAGGACAAACACTAGGCCTGGAGCTGTTGTCAGAGGACAAACACTAGACATGCCCTGGAGCTGTTGTCAGAGGACAAACACTAGACATGCTCTGGAGCTGTTGTCAGAGGACAAACACTAGGCCTGGAGCTGTTGTCAGAGGACAAACACTAGACATGCCCTGGAGCTGTTGTCAGAGGACAAACACTAGACATGCTCTGGAGCTGTTGTCAGAGGACAAACACTACTGGAGCTGTTGTCAGAGGACAAACACTAGACATGCCCTGGAGCTGTTGTCAGAGGACAAACACTAGACATGCCCTGGAGCTGTTGTCAGAGGACAAACACTAGACATGCTCTGGAGCTGTTGTCAGAGGACAAACACTAGACATGCCCTGGAGCTGTTGTCAGAGGACAAACACTAGACATGCCCTGGAGCTGTTGTCAGAGGACAAACACTAGACATGCCCTGGAGCTGTTGTCAGAGGACAAACACTAGGCCTGGAGCTGTTGTCAGAGGACAGACACTAGGTATACCCTGGAGCTGTTGTCAGAGGACAAACACTAGGTATGGAGCTGTTGTCAGAGGACAAACACTAGGCCCTGGAGCTGTTGTCAGAGGACAAACACTCAGAGGACAAACACTAGGCCTGGAGCTGTTGTCAGAGGACAGACACTAGGTATACCCTGGAGCTGTTGTCAGAGGACAAACACTAGGGCCTGGAGCTGTTGTCAGAGGACAAACACTAGGCCCTGGAGCTGTTGTCAGAGGACAAACACAGGCTCTGGAGCTGTTGTCAGAGGACAGACACTAGGCCCTGGAGCTGTTGTCAGAGGACAGACACTAGGTATGGAGCTGTTGTCAGAGGACAGACACTAGGTATGGAGCTGTTGTCAGAGGACAGACACTAGGTATGGAGCTGTTGTCAGAGGACAGACACTAGGCCCTGGAGCTGTTGTCAGAGGACAAACACTAGGTATGGAGCTGTTGTCAGAGGACAAACACTAGGCCTGGAGCTGTTGTCAGAGGACAGACACTAGGTATGGAGCTGTTGTCAGAGGACAAACACTAGGCCTGGAGCTGTTGTCAGAGGACAGACACTAGGTATGGAGCTGTTGTCAGAGGACAAACACTAGGCCTGGAGCTGTTGTCAGAGGACAGACACTAGGTATGGAGCTGTTGTCAGAGGACAAACACTAGGCCCTGGAGCTGTTGTCAGAGGACAAACACTAGGCATGGCCTGGAGCTGTTGTCAGAGGACAAACACTAGGCCTGGAGCTGTTGTCAGAGGACAAACACTAGACATGCCCTGGAGCTGTTGTCAGAGGACAAACACTAGACATGCTCTGGAGCTGTTGTCAGAGGACAAACACTAGACATGCTCTGGAGCTGTTGTCAGAGGACAAACACTAGACATGCCCTGGAGCTGTTGTCAGAGGACAAACACTAGACATGCTCTGGAGCTGTTGTCAGAGGACAAACACTAGACATGCTCTGGAGCTGTTGTCAGAGGACAAACACTAGACATGCCCTGGAGCTGTTGTCAGAGGACAAACACTAGACATGCCCTGGAGCTGTTGTCAGAGGACAAACACTAGACATGCTCTGGAGCTGTTGTCAGAGGACAAACACTAGACATGCCCTGGAGCTGTTGTCAGAGGACAAACACTAGACATGCCCTGGAGCTGTTGTCAGAGGACAGACACTAGACATGCCCTGGAGCTGTTGTCAGAGGACAAACACTAGGCCTGGAGCTGTTGTCAGAGGACAAACACTAGGCCTGGAGCTGTTGTCAGAGGACAGACACTAGGTATACCCTGGAGCTGTTGTCAGAGGACAAACACTAGGTATGGAGCTGTTGTCAGAGGACAAACACTAGGCCCTGGAGCTGTTGTCAGAGGACAAACACTAGGCCTGGAGCTGTTGTCAGAGGACAGACACTAGGTATACCCTGGAGCTGTTGTCAGAGGACAAACACTAGGTATGGAGCTGTTGTCAGAGGACAAACACTAGGCCCTGGAGCTGTTGTCAGAGGACAAACACTAGGCTCTGGAGCTGTTGTCAGAGGACAGACACTAGGCTCTGGAGCTGTTGTCAGAGGACAGACACTAGGTATGGAGCTGTTGTCAGAGGACAGACACTAGGTATGGAGCTGTTGTCAGAGGACAGACACTAGGTATGGAGCTGTTGTCAGAGGACAGACACTAGGTATGGAGCTGTTGTCAGAGGACAAACACTAGGCCTGGAGCTGTTGTCAGAGGACAAACACTAGGCCTGGAGCTGTTGTCAGAGGACAGACACTAGGTATGGAGCTGTTGTCAGAGGACAAACACTAGGCCTGGAGCTGTTGTCAGAGGACAGACACTAGGTATGGAGCTGTTGTCAGAGGACAAACACTAGGCCTGGAGCTGTTGTCAGAGGACAGACACTAGGTATGGAGCTGTTGTCAGAGGACAAACACTAGGCCCTGGAGCTGTTGTCAGAGGACAAACACTAGGCATGGCCTGGAGCTGTTGTCAGAGGACAGACACTAGGTATGGAGCTGTTGTCAGAGGACAAACACTAGGCCCTGGAGCTGTTGTCAGAGGACAAACACTGGGCTCTGGAGCTGTTGTCAGAGGACAGACACTAGGTATGGAGCTGTTGTCAGAGGACAGACACTAGGTATGGAGCTGTTGTCAGAGGACAGACACTAGGTATGGAGCTGTTGTCAGAGGACAGACACTAGGTATGGAGCTGTTGTCAGAGGACAAACACTAGGCCTGGAGCTGTTGTCAGAGGACAAACACTAGGCCTGGAGCTGTTGTCAGAGGACAAACACTAGGCCTGGAGCTGTTGTCAGAGGACAAACACTAGGCCTGGAGCTGTTGTCAGAGGACAAACACTAGACATGCCCTGGAGCTGTTGTCAGAGGACAAACACTAGGCCTGGAGCTGTTGTCAGAGGACAAACACTAGACATGCCCTGGAGCTGTTGTCAGAGGACAAACACTAGACATGCTCTGGAGCTGTTGTCAGAGGACAAACACTAGACATGCTCTGGAGCTGTTGTCAGAGGACAAACACTAGACATGCCCTGGAGCTGTTGTCAGAGGACAAACACTAGACATGCTCTGGAGCTGTTGTCAGAGGACAAACACTAGACATGCTCTGGAGCTGTTGTCAGAGGACAAACACTAGACATGCCCTGGAGCTGTTGTCAGAGGACAAACACTAGACATGCTCTGGAGCTGTTGTCAGAGGACAAACACTAGACATGCCCTGGAGCTGTTGTCAGAGGACAAACACTAGACATGCCCTGGAGCTGTTGTCAGAGGACAGACACTAGACATGCCCTGGAGCTGTTGTCAGAGGACAAACACTAGGCCTGGAGCTGTTGTCAGAGGACAGACACTAGGTATACCCTGGAGCTGTTGTCAGAGGACAAACACTAGGTATGGAGCTGTTGTCAGAGGACAAACACTAGGCCCTGGAGCTGTTGTCAGAGGACAAACACTAGGCCTGGAGCTGTTGTCAGAGGACAAACACTAGGCCCTGGAGCTGTTGTCAGAGGACAAACACTAGGCCCTGGAGCTGTTGTCAGAGGACAAACACTAGGCCCTGGAGCTGTTGTCAGAGGACAAACACTAGGCTCTGGAGCTGTTGTCAGAGGACAGACACTAGGTATGGAGCTGTTGTCAGAGGACAGACACTAGGTATGGAGCTGTTGTCAGAGGACAAACACTAGGCCTGGAGCTGTTGTCAGAGGACAGACACTAGGTATGGAGCTGTTGTCAGAGGACAAACACTAGGCCTGGAGCTGTTGTCAGAGGACAAACACTAGGTATGGAGCTGTTGTCAGAGGACAAACACTAGGCCTGGAGCTGTTGTCAGAGGACAGACACTAGGTATGGAGCTGTTGTCAGAGGACAAACACTAGGCCTGGAGCTGTTGTCAGAGGACAAACACTAGGGCCTGGAGCTGTTGTCAGAGGACAAACACTAGGCCTGGAGCTGTTGTCAGAGGACAAACACTAGGCCCTGGAGCTGTTGTCAGAGGACAAACACTAGGCCTGGAGCTGTTGTCAGAGGACAAACACTAGGCCCTGGAGCTGTTGTCAGAGGACAAACACTAGGCCTGGAGCTGTTGTCAGAGGACAGACACTAGGTATGGAGCTGTTGTCAGAGGACAAACACTAGGTATGGAGCTGTTGTCAGAGGACAAACACTAGGCCTGGAGCTGTTGTCAGAGGACAAACACTAGGTATGGAGCTGTTGTCAGAGGACAAACACTAGGCCTGGAGCTGTTGTCAGAGGACAGACACTAGGCCTGGAGCTGTTGTCAGAGGACAGACACTAGGTATGGAGCTGTTGTCAGAGGACAGACACTAGGTATGGAGCTGTTGTCAGAGGACAGACACTAGGTATGGAGCTGTTGTCAGAGGACAGACACTAGGTATGGAGCTGTTGTCAGAGGACAGACACTAGGTATGGAGCTGTTGTCAGAGGAGAGACACTAGGTATGGAGCTGTTGTCAGAGGACAAACACTAGGCCTGGAGCTGTTGTCAGAGGACAGACACTAGGTATGGAGCTGTTGTCAGAGGACAAACACTAGTCCTGGAGCTGTTGTCAGAGGACAAACACTAGGCCCTGGAGCTGTTGTCAGAGGACAAACACTAGGCCTGGAGCTGTTGTCAGAGGACAAACACTAGGCATGGCCTGGAGCTGTTGTCAGAGGACAACACTAGGTATGGAGCTGTTGTCAGAGGGACACTAGGCCTGGAGCTGTTGTCAGAGGACAGACACTAGGTATGGAGCTGTTGTCAGGGACAAACACTAGGCCTGGAGCTGTTGTCAGAGGACAAACACTAGGCCTGGAGCTGTTGTCAGAGGACAAACACTAGGCCTGGAGCTGTTGTCAGAGGACAAACACTAGGCATGGCCTGGAGCTGTTGTCAGAGGACAGACACTAGGTATGGAGCTGTTGTCAGAGGACAAACACTAGGCCCTGGAGCTGTTGTCAGAGGACAAACACTAGGCCTGGAGCTGTTGTCAGAGGACAAACACTAGGTATGGAGCTGTTGTCAGAGGACAAACACTAGGCCTGGAGCTGTTGTCAGAGGACAGACACTAGGCCCTGGAGCTGTTGTCAGAGGACAAACACTAGGTATGGAGCTGTTGTCAGAGGACAAACACTAGGCCCTGGAGCTGTTGTCAGAGGACAAACACTAGGTATGGAGCTGTTGTCAGAGGACAAACACTAGGCCTGGAGCTGTTGTCAGAGGACAGACACTAGGTATGGAGCTGTTGTCAGAGGACAAACACTAGGTATGGAGCTGTTGTCAGAGGACAGACACTAGGTATGGAGCTGTTGTCAGAGGACAAACACTAGGCCTGGAGCTGTTGTCAGAGGACAGACACTAGGTATGGAGCTGTTGTCAGAGGACAGACACTAGGTATGGAGCTGTTGTCAGAGGACAGACACTAGGTATGGAGCTGTTGTCAGAGGACAGACACTAGGTATGGAGCTGTTGTCAGAGGACAAACACTAGGCCTGGAGCTGTTGTCAGAGGACAAACACTAGGTATGGAGCTGTTGTCAGAGGACAAACACTAGGTCCTGGAGCTGTTGTCAGAGGACAAACACTAGGCCCTGGAGCTGTTGTCAGAGGACAAACACTAGGCCCTGGAGCTGTTGTCAGAGGACAAACACTAGGCATGGCCTGGAGCTGTTGTCAGAGGACAGACACTAGGTATGGAGCTGTTGTCAGAGGACAAACACTAGGCCCTGGAGCTGTTGTCAGAGGACAAACACTAGGCCCTGGAGCTGTTGTCAGAGGACAAACACTAGGCATGGAGCTGTTGTCAGAGGACAAACACTAGGCCCTGGAGCTGTTGTCAGAGGACAAACACTAGGCTCTGGAGCTGTTGTCAGAGGACAGACACTAGGTATGGAGCTGTTGTCAGAGGACAAACACTAGGCCTGGAGCTGTTGTCAGAGGACAGACACTAGGTATGGAGCTGTTGTCAGAGGACAGAAACTAGGTATGGAGCTGTTGTCAGAGGACAAACACTAGGCCCTGGAGCTGTTGTCAGAGGACAAACACTAGGCCTGGAGCTGTTGTCAGAGGACAGACACTAGGTATACCCTGGAGCTGTTGTCAGAGGACAAACACTAGGTATGGAGCTGTTGTCAGAGGACAAACACTAGGCCCTGGAGCTGTTGTCAGAGGACAAACACTGGGCTCTGGAGCTGTTGTCAGAGGACAGACACTAGGTATGGAGCTGTTGTCAGAGGACAGACACTAGGTATGGAGCTGTTGTCAGAGGACAGACACTAGGTATGGAGCTGTTGTCAGAGGACAGACACTAGGTATGGAGCTGTTGTCAGAGGACAGACACTAGGTATGGAGCTGTTGTCAGAGGACAAACACTAGGCCTGGAGCTGTTGTCAGAGGACAGACACTAGGTATGGAGCTGTTGTCAGAGGACAAACACTAGGCCTGGAGCTGTTGTCAGAGGACAGACACTAGGTATGGAGCTGTTGTCAGAGGACAAACACTAGGCCCTGGAGCTGTTGTCAGAGGACAAACACTAGGCATGGCCTGGAGCTGTTGTCAGAGGACAGACACTAGGTATGGAGCTGTTGTCAGAGGACAAACACTAGGCCCTGGAGCTGTTGTCAGAGGACAAACACTAGGCCCTGGAGCTGTTGTCAGAGGACAAACACTAGGCATGGAGCTGTTGTCAGAGGACAAACACTAGGCCCTGGAGCTGTTGTCAGAGGACAAACACTAGGCTCTGGAGCTGTTGTCAGAGGACAACACTAGGGCCTGGAGCTGTTGTCAGAGGACAGACACTAGGTATGGAGCTGTTGTCAGAGGACAAACACTAGGCCCTGGAGCTGTTGTCAGAGGACAGACACTAGGCCCTGGAGCTGTTGTCAGAGGACAAACACTAGGCCCTGGAGCTGTTGTCAGAGGACAAACACTAGGCCTGGAGCTGTTATCAGAGGACAGACACTAGGTATACCCTGGAGCTGTTGTCAGAGGACAAACACTAGGTATGGAGCTGTTGTCAGAGGACAAACACTAGGCCCTGGAGCTGTTGTCAGAGGACAAACACTGGGCTCTGGAGCTGTTGTCAGAGGACAGACACTAGGTATGGAGCTGTTGTCAGAGGACAGACACTAGGTATGGAGCTGTTGTCAGAGGACAGACACTAGGTATGGAGCTGTTGTCAGAGGACAAACACTAGGCCTGGAGCTGTTGTCAGAGGACAAACACTAGGCCTGGAGCTGTTGTCAGAGGACAAACACTAGGCCTGGAGCTGTTGTCAGAGGACAAACACTAGACATGCCCTGGAGCTGTTGTCAGAGGACAAACACTAGGCCTGGAGCTGTTGTCAGAGGACAAACACTAGACATGCCCTGGAGCTGTTGTCAGAGGACAAACACTAGACATGCTCTGGAGCTGTTGTCAGAGGACAAACACTAGACATGCTCTGGAGCTGTTGTCAGAGGACAAACACTAGACATGCCCTGGAGCTGTTGTCAGAGGACAAACACTAGACATGCTCTGGAGCTGTTGTCAGAGGACAAACACTAGACATGCCTGGAGCTGTTGTCAGAGGACAAACACTAGACATGCCCTGGAGCTGTTGTCAGAGGACAAACACTAGACATGCTCTGGAGCTGTTGTCAGAGGACAAACACTAGACATGCTCTGGAGCTGTTGTCAGAGGACAAACACTAGGTATGGAGCTGTTGTCAGAGGACAAACACTAGGCCCTGGAGCTGTTGTCAGAGGACAAACACTGGGCTCTGGAGCTGTTGTCAGAGGACAGACACTAGGCCCTGGAGCTGTTGTCAGAGGACAACACTAGGCCTGGAGCTGTTGTCAGAGGACAGACACTAGGCCCTGGAGCTGTTGTCAGAGGACAAACACTAGGCCTGGAGCTGTTGTCAGAGGACAGACACTAGGCCCTGGAGCTGTTGTCAGAGGACAAACACTAGGCCTGGAGCTGTTGTCAGAGGACAAACACTAGGCCTGGAGCTGTTGTCAGAGGACAAACACTAGGCCTGGAGCTGTTGTCAGAGGACAGACACTAGGTATGGAGCCCTGGAGCTGTTGTCAGAGGACAAACACTAGGCCCTGGAGCTGTTGTCAGAGGACAAACACTAGGCATGGAGCTGTTGTCAGAGGACAAACACTAGGCCTGGAGCTGTTGTCAGAGGACAAACACTAGGCCTGGAGCTGTTGTCAGAGGACAAACACTAGACATGCTCTGGAGCTGTTGTCAGAGGACAAACACTAGACATGCCTGGAGCTGTTGTCAGAGGACAAACACTAGACATGCCCTGGAGCTGTTGTCAGAGGACAAACACTAGACATGCTCTGGAGCTGTTGTCAGAGGACAACACAGACATGCTCTGGAGCTGTTGTCAGAGGACAAACACTAGACATGCCCTGGAGCTGTTGTCAGAGGACAAACACTACTGGAGCTGTTGTCAGAGGACAAACACTAGACATGCTCTGGAGCTGTTGTCAGAGGACAAACACTAGACATGCCCTGGAGCTGTTGTCAGAGGACAAACACTAGACATGCCCTGGAGCTGTTGTCAGAGGACAAACACTAGACATGCCCTGGAGCTGTTGTCAGAGGACAAACACTAGGCCTGGAGCTGTTGTCAGAGGACAAACACTAGGCCCTGGAGCTGTTGTCAGAGGACAAACACTAGGTATGGAGCTGTTGTCAGAGGACAAACACTAGGCCCTGGATGTCAGAGGACAAACACTAGGCCTGGAGCTGTTGTCAGAGGACAAACACTAGGTATACCCTGGAGCTGTTGTCAGAGGACAAACACTAGGCCCTGGAGCTGTTGTCAGAGGACAAACACTAGGCCCTGGAGCTGTTGTCAGAGGACAAACACTAGGCTCTGGAGCTGTTGTCAGAGGACAGACACTAGGTATGGAGCTGTTGTCAGAGGACAGACACTAGGTATGGAGCTGTTGTCAGAGGACAGACACTAGGTATGGAGCTGTTGTCAGGGACAAACACTAGGCCTGGAGCTGTTGTCAGAGGACAAACACTAGGTATGGAGCTGTTGTCAGAGGACAAAAGCTGGAGCTGTTGTCAGAGGACAGACACTAGGCCCTGGAGCTGTTGTCAGAGGACAAACACTAGGCCTGGAGCTGTTGTCAGAGGACAAACACTAGGCAGGCCTGGAGCTGTTGTCAGAGGACAGACACTAGGTATGGAGCTGTTGTCAGAGGACAAACACTAGGCCCTGGAGCTGTTGTCAGAGGACAGACACTAGGCCCTGGAGCTGTTGTCAGAGGACAGACACTAGGCCTGGAGCTGTTGTCAGAGGACAGACACTAGGCCTGAAGCTGTTGTCAGAGGACAGACACTAGGTATGGAGCTGTTGTCAGAGGACAGACACTAGGTATGGAGCTGTTGTCAGAGGACAGACACTAGGCCTGGAGCTGTTGTCAGAGGACAAACACTAGGCCTGGAGCTGTTGTCAGAGGACAAACACTAGGCCTGGAGCTGTTGTCAGAGGACAAACACTAGGCCTGGAGCTGTTGTCAGAGGACAAACACTAGACATGCCCTGGAGCTGTTGTCAGAGGACAAACACTAGGCCTGGAGCTGTTGTCAGAGGACAAACACTAGACATGCCCTGGAGCTGTTGTCAGAGGACAAACACTAGACATGCTCTGGAGCTGTTGTCAGAGGACAAACACTAGACATGCTCTGGAGCTGTTGTCAGAGGACAAACACTAGACATGCCCTGGAGCTGTTGTCAGAGGACAAACACTAGACATGCTCTGGAGCTGTTGTCAGAGGACAAACACTAGACATGCTCTGGAGCTGTTGTCAGAGGACAAACACTAGACATGCCCTGGAGCTGTTGTCAGAGGACAAACACTAGACATGCTCTGGAGCTGTTGTCAGAGGACAAACACTAGACATGCCCTGGAGCTGTTGTCAGAGGACAAACACTAGACATGCCCTGGAGCTGTTGTCAGAGGACAGACACTAGACATGCCCTGGAGCTGTTGTCAGAGGACAAACACTAGGCCTGGAGCTGTTGTCAGAGGACAGACACTAGGTATACCCTGGAGCTGTTGTCAGAGGACAAACACTAGGTATGGAGCTGTTGTCAGAGGACAAACACTAGGCCCTGGAGCTGTTGTCAGAGGACAAACACTAGGCCTGGAGCTGTTGTCAGAGGACAGACACTAGGTATACCCTGGAGCTGTTGTCAGAGGACAAACACTAGGTATGGAGCTGTTGTCAGAGGACAAACACTAGGCCCTGGAGCTGTTGTCAGAGGACAAACACTAGGCTCTGGAGCTGTTGTCAGAGGACAGACACTAGGTATGGAGCTGTTGTCAGAGGACAGACACTAGGTATGGAGCTGTTGTCAGAGGACAGACACTAGGTATGGAGCTGTTGTCAGAGGACAGACACTAGGTATGGAGCTGTTGTCAGAGGACAGACACTAGGTATGGAGCTGTTGTCAGAGGACAAACACTAGGTATGGAGCTGTTGTCAGAGGACAAACACTAGGCCTGGAGCTGTTGTCAGAGGACAGACACTAGGTATGGAGCTGTTGTCAGGGGACAAACACTAGGCCTGGAGCTGTTGTCAGAGGACAGACACTAGGTATGGAGCTGTTGTCAGAGGACAAACACTAGGCCTGGAGCTGTTGTCAGAGGACAAACACTAGGCATGGCCTGGAGCTGTTGTCAGAGGACAGACACTAGGTATGGAGCTGTTGTCAGAGGACAAACACTAGGCCCTGGAGCTGTTGTCAGAGGACAAACACTAGGCCTGGAGCTGTTGTCAGAGGACAGACACTAGGTATGGAGCTGTTGTCAGAGGACAAACACTAGGTATGGAGCTGTTGTCAGAGGACAAACACTAGGCCTGGAGCTGTTGTCAGAGGACAAACACTAGGTATGGAGCTGTTGTCAGAGGACAAACACTAGGCCTGGAGCTGTTGTCAGAGGACAGACACTAGGTATGGAGCTGTTGTCAGAGGACAAACACTAGGTTATGAGCTGTTGTCAGAGGACAGACACTAGGTATGGAGCTGTTGTCAGAGGACAGACACTAGGTATGGAGCTGTTGTCAGAGGACAGACACTAGGTATGGAGCTGTTGTCAGAGGACAGACACTAGGTATGGAGCTGTTGTCAGAGGACAAACACTAGGCCTGGAGCTGTTGTCAGAGGACAGACACTAGGTATGGAGCTGTTGTCAGAGGACAAACACTAGTCCTGGAGCTGTTGTCAGAGGACAGACACTAGGTATGGAGCTGTTGTCAGAGGACAAACACTAGGCCCTGGAGCTGTTGTCAGAGGACAAACACTAGGCATGGCCTGGAGCTGTTGTCAGAGGACAGACACTAGGTATGGAGCTGTTGTCAGAGGACAGACACTAGGCCTGGAGCTGTTGTCAGAGGACAGACACTAGGTATGGAGCTGTTGTCAGGGGACAAACACTAGGCCTGGAGCTGTTGTCAGAGGACAGACACTAGGTATGGAGCTGTTGTCAGAGGACAAACACTAGGCCTGGAGCTGTTGTCAGAGGACAAACACTAGGCATGGCCTGGAGCTGTTGTCAGAGGACAGACACTAGGTATGGAGCTGTTGTCAGAGGACAAACACTAGGCCCTGGAGCTGTTGTCAGAGGACAAACACTAGGCTCTGGAGCTGTTGTCAGAGGACAAACACTAGGTATGGAGCTGTTGTCAGAGGACAAACACTAGGCCTGGAGCTGTTGTCAGAGGACAGACACTAGGTATGGAGCTGTTGTCAGAGGACAAACACTAGGTATGGAGCTGTTGTCAGAGGACAAACACTAGGCCTGGAGCTGTTGTCAGAGGACAAACACTAGGGCCCTGGAGCTGTTGTCAGAGGACAAACACTAGGTATGGAGCTGTTGTCAGAGGACAAACACTAGGCCTGGAGCTGTTGTCAGAGGACAGACACTAGGTATGGAGCTGTTGTCAGAGGACAGACACTAGGTATGGAGCTGTTGTCAGAGGACAGACACTAGGTATGGAGCTGTTGTCAGAGGACAGACACTAGGCCCTGGAGCTGTTGTCAGAGGACAAACACTAGGCATGCCCTGGAGCTGTTGTCAGAGGGACACTAGGTATGGAGCTGTTGTCAGAGGACAAACACTAGGCCTGGAGCTGTTGTCAGAGGACAAACACTAGGTATGGAGCTGTTGTCAGAGGACAAACACTAGTCCTGGAGCTGTTGTCAGAGGACAAACACTAGGCCCTGGAGCTGTTGTCAGAGGACAAACACTAGGCCCTGGAGCTGTTGTCAGAGGACAAACACTAGGCATGGCCTGGAGCTGTTGTCAGACTAGGACAAACACTCAGAGGACAAACACTAGGCCCTGGAGCTGTTGTCAGAGGACAAACACTAGGCCCTGGAGCTGTTGTCAGAGGACAAACACTAGGCATGGAGCTGTTGTCAGAGGACAAACACTAGGCCCTGGAGCTGTTGTCAGAGGACAAACACTAGGCATGCCCTGGAGCTGTTGTCAGAGGACAGACACTAGGTATGGAGCTGTTGTCAGAGGACAGACACTAGGTATGGAGCTGTTGTCAGAGGACAAACACTAGGTATGGAGCTGTTGTCAGAGGACAAACACTAGGTATGGAGCTGTTGTCAGAGGACAAACACTAGGCCCTGGAGCTGTTGTCAGAGGACAAACACTAGGCCTGGAGCTGTTGTCAGAGGACAAACACTAGGCCCTGGAGCTGTTGTCAGAGGACAAACACTAGGTATGGAGCTGTTGTCAGAGGACAAACACTAGGCCCTGGAGCTGTTGTCAGAGGACAAACACTAGGCTCTGGAGCTGTTGTCAGAGGACAGACACTAGGTATGGAGCTGTTGTCAGAGGACAGACACTGGAGCTGTTGTCAGAGGACAACACATGGAGCTGTTGTCAGAGGACAGACCTGGAGCTGTTGTCAGAGGACAGACACTAGGTATGGAGCTGTTGTCAGAGGACAAACACTAGGCCTGGAGCTGTTGTCAGAGGACAAACACTAGGTATGGAGCTGTTGTCAGAGGACAAACACTAGGCCTGGAGCTGTTGTCAGAGGACAGACACTAGGTATGGAGCTGTTGTCAGAGGACAAACACTAGGCCCTGGAGCTGTTGTCAGAGGACAAACACTAGGCATGGCCTGGAGCTGTTGTCAGAGGACAGACACTAGGTATGGAGCTGTTGTCAGAGGACAAACACTAGGCCCTGGAGCTGTTGTCAGAGGACAAACACTAGGCCCTGGAGCTGTTGTCAGAGGACAAACACTAGGCATGGAGCTGTTGTCAGAGGACAAACACTAGGCCCTGGAGCTGTTGTCAGAGGACAAACACTAGGCTCTGGAGCTGTTGTCAGAGGACAAACACTAGGCCTGGAGCTGTTGTCAGAGGACAGACACTAGGTATGGAGCTGTTGTCAGAGGACAGACACTAGGTATGGAGCTGTTGTCAGAGGACAAACACTAGGTATGGAGCTGTTGTCAGAGGACAAACACTAGGCCTGGAGCTGTTGTCAGAGGACAAACACTAGGCCTGGAGCTGTTATCAGAGGACAGACACTAGGTATACCCTGGAGCTGTTGTCAGAGGACAAACACTAGGTATGGAGCTGTTGTCAGAGGACAAACACTAGGCCCTGGAGCTGTTGTCAGAGGACAAACACTAGGCTCTGGAGCTGTTGTCAGAGGACAGACACTAGGTATGGAGCTGTTGTCAGAGGACAGACACTAGGTATGGAGCTGTTGTCAGAGGACAACACAGGTATGGAGCTGTTGTCAGAGGACACAAACACTAGGCCTGGAGCTGTTGTCAGAGGACAAACACTAGGCCTGGAGCTGTTGTCAGAGGACAAACACTAGGCCTGGAGCTGTTGTCAGAGGACAAACACTAGGCATGCCCTGGAGCTGTTGTCAGAGGACAAACACTAGGCCTGGAGCTGTTGTCAGAGGACAAACACTAGACATGCCCTGGAGCTGTTGTCAGAGGACAAACACTAGGCATGCCTGGAGCTGTTGTCAGAGGACAAACACTAGGCCTGGAGCTGTTGTCAGAGGACAAACACTAGGACATGCCCTGGAGCTGTTGTCAGAGGACAAACACTAGACATGGCCTGGAGCTGTTGTCAGAGGACAAACACTAGGTAGGCCCTGGAGCTGTTGTCAGAGGACAAACACTAGGGCCTGGAGCTGTTGTCAGAGGACAAACACTAGAACACTCAGAGGACAAACATGGCCTGGAGCTGTTGTCAGAGGACAAACACTAGGTATGGAGCTGTTGTCAGAGGACAAACACTAGGCCCTGGAGCTGTTGTCAGAGGACAAACACTAGGCTGGAGCTGTTGTCAGAGGACAGACACTAGGTATGGAGCTGTTGTCAGAGGACAGACACTAGGTAGGCCTGGAGCTGTTGTCAGAGGACAAACACTAGGTATGGAGCTGTTGTCAGAGGACAAACACTGGCCTGGAGCTGTTGTCAGAGGACAAACACTAGGTATGGAGCTGTTGTCAGAGGACAAACACTAGGCCTGGAGCTGTTGTCAGAGGACAAACACTAGGTATGGAGCTGTTGTCAGAGGACAAACACTAGGCCTGGAGCTGTTGTCAGAGGACAAACACTAGGGTATGGAGCTGTTGTCAGAGGACAAACACTAGGCCCTGGAGCTGTTGTCAGAGGACAAACACTAGGCATGGCCTGGAGCTGTTGTCAGAGGACAAACACTAGGCCTGGAGCTGTTGTCAGAGGACAAACACTAGACATGCTCTGGAGCTGTTGTCAGAGGACAAACACTAGACATGCTCTGGAGCTGTTGTCAGAGGACAAACACTAGACATGCCCTGGAGCTGTTGTCAGAGGACAAACACTAGACATGCCCTGGAGCTGTTGTCAGAGGACAAACACTAGACATGCTCTGGAGCTGTTGTCAGAGGACAAACACTAGACATGCCCTGGAGCTGTTGTCAGAGGACAAACACTAGACATGCTCTGGAGCTGTTGTCAGAGGACAAACACTAGACATGCTCTGGAGCTGTTGTCAGAGGACAAACACTAGGACAAACATGCCCTGGAGCTGTTGTCAGAGGACAAACACTAGACATGCCCTGGAGCTGTTGTCAGAGGACAGACACTAGACATGCCCTGGAGCTGTTGTCAGAGGACAAACACTAGGCCTGGAGCTGTTGTCAGAGGACAGACACTAGGTATACCCTGGAGCTGTTGTCAGAGGACAAACACTAGGTATGGAGCTGTTGTCAGAGGACAAACACTAGGCCCTGGAGCTGTTGTCAGAGGACAAACACTAGGCCTGGAGCTGTTGTCAGAGGACAGACACTAGGTATACCCTGGAGCTGTTGTCAGAGGACAAACACTAGGTATGGAGCTGTTGTCAGAGGACAAACACTAGGCCCTGGAGCTGTTGTCAGAGGACAAACACTAGGCTCTGGAGCTGTTGTCAGAGGACAGACACTAGGTATGGAGCTGTTGTCAGAGGACAGACACTAGGTATGGAGCTGTTGTCAGAGGACAGACACTAGGTATGGAGCTGTTGTCAGAGGACAGACACTAGGTATGGAGCTGTTGTCAGAGGACAGACACTAGGTATGGAGCTGTTGTCAGAGGACAAACACTAGGTATGGAGCTGTTGTCAGAGGACAAACACTAGGCCTGGAGCTGTTGTCAGAGGACAGACACTAGGTATGGAGCTGTTGTCAGAGGACAAACACTAGGCCTGGAGCTGTTGTCAGAGGACAGACACTAGGTATGGAGCTGTTGTCAGAGGACAAACACTAGGCCTGGAGCTGTTGTCAGAGGACAGACACTAGGTATGGAGCTGTTGTCAGAGGACAAACACTAGGCCCTGGAGCTGTTGTCAGAGGACAAACACTAGGCATGGCCTGGAGCTGTTGTCAGAGGACAGACACTAGGTATGGAGCTGTTGTCAGAGGACAAACACTAGGCCCTGGAGCTGTTGTCAGAGGACAAACACTAGGCATGGCCTGGAGCTGTTGTCAGAGGACAGACACTAGGTATGGAGCTGTTGTCAGAGGACAAACACTAGGCCTGGAGCTGTTGTCAGAGGACAGACACTAGGTATGGAGCTGTTGTCAGAGGACAGACACTAGGCCCTGGAGCTGTTGTCAGAGGACAACACTAGGCATGGAGCTGTTGTCAGAGGACAAACACTAGGCCTGGAGCTGTTGTCAGAGGACAAACACTAGGCCTGGAGCTGTTGTCAGAGGACAAACACTAGGCCTGGAGCTGTTGTCAGAGGACAAACACTAGACATGCCCTGGAGCTGTTGTCAGAGGACAAACACTAGGCCTGGAGCTGTTGTCAGAGGACAAACACTAGACATGCCCTGGAGCTGTTGTCAGAGGACAAACACTAGACATGCTCTGGAGCTGTTGTCAGAGGACAAACACTAGACATGCTCTGGAGCTGTTGTCAGAGGACAAACACTAGACATGCCCTGGAGCTGTTGTCAGAGGACAAACACTAGACATGCTCTGGAGCTGTTGTCAGAGGACAAACACTAGACATGTCTGGAGCTGTTGTCAGAGGACAAACACTAGACATGCCCTGGAGCTGTTGTCAGAGGACAAACACTAGGCATGCCTGGAGCTGTTGTCAGAGGACAAACACTAGGCATCTGGAGCTGTTGTCAGAGGACAAACACTAGACATGCCCTGGAGCTGTTGTCAGAGGACAAACACTAGGCATGCCCTGGAGCTGTTGTCAGAGGACAAACACTAGGCCTGGAGCTGTTGTCAGAGGACAAACACTAGGCATGGAGCTGTTGTCAGAGGACAAACACTAGGTATGGAGCTGTTGTCAGAGGACAAACACTAGGCCCTGGAGCTGTTGTCAGAGGACAAACACTAGGCCTGGAGCTGTTGTCAGAGGACAAACACTAGCATGCCCTGGAGCTGTTGTCAGAGGACAAACACTAGGTATGGAGCTGTTGTCAGAGGACAAACACTAGGCCCTGGAGCTGTTGTCAGAGGACAAACACTAGGCCCTGGAGCTGTTGTCAGAGGACAGACACTAGGTATGGAGCTGTTGTCAGAGGACAAACACTAGGCCCTGGAGCTGTTGTCAGAGGACAAACACTGGAGGTCAGATGGACACTGGAGCTGTTGTCAGAGGACAAACACTAGGCATGGAGCTGTTGTCAGAGGACAAACACTAGGCCCTGGAGCTGTTGTCAGAGGACAAACACTAGGCCCTGGAGCTGTTGTCAGAGGACAACACTAGGTATGGAGCTGTTGTCAGAGGACAAACACTGGCCCTGGAGCTGTTGTCAGAGGACAAACACTAGGGTATGGAGCTGTTGTCAGAGGACAAACACTAGGCCTGGAGCTGTTGTCAGAGGACAGACACTAGGTATGGAGCTGTTGTCAGAGGACAAACACTAGGCCCTGGAGCTGTTGTCAGAGGACAAACACTAGGCATGGCCTGGAGCTGTTGTCAGAGGACAGACACTAGGTATGGAGCTGTTGTCAGAGGACAAACACAGGGCCTGGAGGCCCTGGAGCTGTTGTCAGAGGACAAACACTAGGCATGGCCTGGAGCTGTTGTCAGAGGACAGACACTAGGTATGGAGCTGTTGTCAGAGGACAAACACTAGGCCCTGGAGCTGTTGTCAGAGGACAAACACTAGGCATGGCCTGGAGCTGTTGTCAGAGGACAGACACTAGGTATGGAGCTGTTGTCAGAGGACAAACACTAGGCCCTGGAGCTGTTGTCAGAGGACAAACACTAGCATGGCCTGGAGCTGTTGTCAGAGGACAGACACTAGGTATGGAGCTGTTGTCAGAGGACAAACACTAGGCCCTGGAGCTGTTGTCAGAGGACAAACACTAGGCATGGCCTGGAGCTGTTGTCAGAGGACAGACACTAGGTATGGAGCTGTTGTCAGAGGACAAACACTAGGCCCTGGAGCTGTTGTCAGAGGACAAACACTAGGCATGGCCTGGAGCTGTTGTCAGAGGACAGACACTAGGTATGGAGCTGTTGTCAGAGGACAAACACTAGGCATGGAGCTGTTGTCAGAGGACAAACACTAGGCATGTCCTGGAGCTGTTGTCAGAGGACAAACACTAGGCATGCCCTGGAGCTGTTGTCAGAGGACAAACACTAGGTATGGAGCTGTTGTCAGAGGACAAACACTAGGCCCTGGAGCTGTTGTCAGAGGACAAACACTAGGCATGGCCTGGAGCTGTTGTCAGAGGAGGACAAACACTCAGAGGACAAACACTAGGCCCTGGAGCTGTTGTCAGAGGACAAACACTAGGCATGTCCTGGAGCTGTTGTCAGAGGACAAACACTAGGCCCTGGAGCTGTTGTCAGAGGACAAACACTAGGCCCTGGAGCTGTTGTCAGAGGACAAACACTAGGCATGTCCTGGAGCTGTTGTCAGAGGACAAACACTAGGCATGCCCTGGAGCTGTTGTCAGAGGACAAACACTAGGCCCTGGAGCTGTTGTCAGAGGACAAACACTAGGCATGCCCTGGAGCTGTTGTCAGAGGACAAACACTAGGCCCTGGAGCTGTTGTCAGAGGACAAACACTAGGCCCTGGAGCTGTTGTCAGAGGACAAACACTAGACATGCCATGGAGCTGTTGTCAGAGGACAAACACTAGGCCCTGGAGCTGTTGTCAGAGGACAAACACTAGGCATGCCTGGAGCTGTTGTCAGAGGACAAACACTAGGCATGCCCTGGAGCTGTTGTCAGAGGACAAACACTAGGCATGCCCTGGAGCTGTTGTCAGAGGACAAACACTAGGCATGGAGCTGTTGTCAGAGGACAAACACTAGGCATGCCCTGGAGCTGTTGTCAGAGGACAAACACTAGGCCCTGGAGCTGTTGTCAGAGGACAAACACTAGGTATGGAGCTGTTGTCAGAGGACAAACACTAGGCCCTGGAGCTGTTGTCAGAGGACAAACACTAGACATGCCCTGGAGCTGTTGTCAGAGGACAAACACTAGCATGCCCTGGAGCTGTTGTCAGAGGACAAACACTAGGCATGCCTGGAGCTGTTGTCAGAGGACAAACACTAGACATGCCCTGGAGCTGTTGTCAGAGGACAAACACTAGACATGCCCTGGAGCTGTTGTCAGAGGACAAACACTAGACATGCCATGGAGCTGTTGTCAGAGGACAAACACTAGACATGCCCTGGAGCTGTTGTCAGAGGACAAACACTAGGCATGCCCTGGAGCTGTTGTCAGAGGACAAACACTAGACATGCCCTGGAGCTGTTGTCAGAGGACAAACACTAGGCCTGGAGCTGTTGTCAGAGGACAAACACTAGGCATGCCCTGGAGCTGTTGTCAGAGGACAAACACTAGGCATGGAGCTGTTGTCAGAGGACAAACACTAGGCCCTGGAGCTGTTGTCAGAGGACAAACACTAGGCCTGGAGCTGTTGTCAGAGGACAAACACTAGGCATGCCCTGGAGCTGTTGTCAGAGGACAAACACTAGGCATGGAGCTGTTGTCAGAGGACAAACACTAGGCCCTGGAGCTGTTGTCAGAGGACAAACACTAGGCTCTGGAGCTGTTGTCAGAGGACAAACACTAGGCCCTGGAGCTGTTGTCAGAGGACAAACACTAGGCATGCCCTGGAGCTGTTGTCAGAGGACAAACACTAGGCATGGAGCTGTTGTCAGAGGACAAACACTAGGTATGGAGCTGTTGTCAGAGGACAAACACTAGGTATGGAGCTGTTGTCAGAGGACAAACACTAGGGCCCTGGAGCTGTTGTCAGAGGACAAACACTAGGCCTGGAGCTGTTGTCAGAGGACAAACACTAGGTATGGAGCTGTTGTCAGAGGACAAACACTAGGCCTGGAGCTGTTGTCAGAGGACAAACACTAGGCATGGAGCTGTTGTCAGAGGACAAACACTAGGCCTGGAGCTGTTGTCAGAGGACAAACACTAGGCATGCCCTGGAGCTGTTGTCAGAGGACAAACACTAGGCCCTGGAGCTGTTGTCAGAGGACAAACACTAGGCAGGCCCTGGAGCTGTTGTCAGAGGACAAACACTGTAGGGCCCTGGAGCTGTTGTCAGAGGACAAACACTAGGCATGCCCTGGAGCTGTTGTCAGAGGACAAACACTAGGCCCATGGAGCTGTTGTCAGAGGACAAACACTAGGCCTGGAGCTGTTGTCAGAGGACAAACACTAGGCATGGAGCTGTTGTCAGAGGACAAACACTAGGCCCTGGAGCTGTTGTCAGAGGACAAACACTAGGCATGGCCTGGAGCTGTTGTCAGAGGACAAACACTAGGCATGCCCTGGAGCTGTTGTCAGAGGACAAACACTAGGCCCTGGAGCTGTTGTCAGAGGACAAACACTAGGCATGCCTGGAGCTGTTGTCAGAGGACAAACACTAGGTATGGAGCTGTTGTCAGAGGACAAACACTAGGCCCTGGAGCTGTTGTCAGAGGACAAACACTAGGCATGCCTGGAGCTGTTGTCAGAGGACAAACACTAGGTATGGAGCTGTTGTCAGAGGACAAACACTAGGCCCTGGAGCTGTTGTCAGAGGACAAACACTAGGCCCTGGAGCTGTTGTCAGAGGACAAACACTAGGCATGGAGCTGTTGTCAGAGGACAAACACTAGGCCCTGGAGCTGTTGTCAGAGGACAAACACTAGGCATGCCCTGGAGCTGTTGTCAGAGGACAAACACTAGGCATGCCCTGGAGCTGTTGTCAGAGGACAAACACTAGGCCCTGGAGCTGTTGTCAGAGGACAAACACTAGGCATGCCATGGAGCTGTTGTCAGAGGACAAACACTAGGCCCTGGAGCTGTTGTCAGAGGACAAACACTAGGCATGGAGCTGTTGTCAGAGGACAAACACTAGGCATGCCCTGGAGCTGTTGTCAGAGGACAAACACTAGGCATGCCCTGGAGCTGTTGTCAGAGGACAAACACATGGAGTTGTCAGAGGACAAACACCCTGGAGCTGTTGTCAGAGGACAAACACTAGCATGCCCTGGAGCTGTTGTCAGAGGACAAACACTAGGCATGGAGCTGTTGTCAGAGGACAAACACTAGGCCCTGGAGCTGTTGTCAGAGGACAAACACTAGGCCCTGGAGCTGTTGTCAGAGGACAAACACTAGGCCCTGGAGCTGTTGTCAGAGGACAAACACTAGGCATGCCCTGGAGCTGTTGTCAGAGGACAAACACTAGGCCCTGGAGCTGTTGTCAGAGGACAAACACTAGGCATGGAGCTGTTGTCAGAGGACAAACACTAGGCCCTGGAGCTGTTGTCAGAGGACAAACACTAGGCATGGCCTGGAGCTGTTGTCAGAGGACAAACACTAATGGAGCTGTTGTCAGAGGACAAACACTAGGCCCTGGAGCTGTTGTCAGAGGACAAACACTAGGCATGCATGGAGCTGTTGTCAGAGGACAAACACTAGGCCCTGGAGCTGTTGTCAGAGGACAAACACTAGGCATGGAGCTGTTGTCAGAGGACAAACACTAGGCATGTCCTGGAGCTGTTGTCAGAGGACAAACACTAGGCATGCCCTGGAGCTGTTGTCAGAGGACAAACACTAGGCCCTGGAGCTGTTGTCAGAGGACAAACACTAGGCATGGCCTGGAGCTGTTGTCAGAGGACAAACAC
Organism: Oncorhynchus nerka; assembly: GCF_034236695.1. Classification (NCBI taxonomy): domain Eukaryota; kingdom Metazoa; phylum Chordata; class Actinopteri; order Salmoniformes; family Salmonidae; genus Oncorhynchus; species Oncorhynchus nerka. Next base: position 21,241,555 of record NC_088415.1, read on the forward strand.
TAGGCCTGGAGCTGTTGTCAGAGGACAGACACTAGGTATGGAGCTGTTGTCAGAGGACAAACACTATGCCCTGGAGCTGTTGTCAGAGGACAAACACTAGGCATGGCCTGGAGCTGTTGTCAGAGGACAAACACTAGGCATGGTCCTGGAGCTGTTGTCAGAGGACAAACACTAGGCATGGAGCTGTTGTCAGAGGACAAACACTAGGCATGTCCTGGAGCTGTTGTCAGAGGACAAACACTAGGCCCTGGAGCTGTTGTCAGAGGACAAACACTAGGCATGCCCTGGAGCTGTTGTCAGAGGACAAACACTAGGCATGCCCTGGAGCTGTTGTCAGAGGACAAACACTAGGCATGGCCTGGAGCTGTTGTCAGAGGACAAACACTAGGCATGTCCTGGAGCTGTTGTCAGAGGACAAACACTAGGCATGGAGCTGTTGTCAGAGGACAAACACTAGGCCCTGGAGCTGTTGTCAGAGGACAAACACTAGGCATGCCCTGGAGCTGTTGTCAGAGGACAAACACTAGGCCCTGGAGCTGTTGTCAGAGGACAAACACTAGGCATGCCCTGGAGCTGTTGTCAGAGGACAAACACTAGGCCCTGGAGCTGTTGTCAGAGGACAAACACTAGGCCCTGGAGCTGTTGTCAGAGGACAAACACTAGGCATGCCCTGGAGCTGTTGTCAGAGGACAAACACTAGGCATGGAGCTGTTGTCAGATGACAAACACTAGGCATGCCCTGGAGCTGTTGTCAGAGGACAAACACTAGGCATGCCCTGGAGCTGTTGTCAGAGGACAAACACTAGGCATGGCATGGAGCTGTTGTCAGAGGACAAACACTAGGCATGCCCTGGAGCTGTTGTCAGAGCATGGAGCTGTTGTCAGAGGACAAACACTAGGCATGTCCTGGAGCTGTTGTAAGAGGACAAACACTAGGCATGCCCTGGAGCTGTTGTCAGAGGACAAACACTAGGCATGGCCTGGAGCTGTTGTCAGAGGACAGACACTAGGTATGGAGCTGTTGTCAGAGGACAAACACTAGGCCCTGGAGCTGTTGTCAGAGGACAAACACTAGGCATGCCCTGGAGCTGTTGTCAGAGGACAAACACTAGGCCCTGGAGCTGTTGTCAGAGGACAAACACTAGGCATGCCCTGGAGCTGTTGTCAGAGGACAAACACTAGGCCCTGGAGCTGTTGTCAGAGGACAAACACTAGGCCCTGGAGCTGTTGTCAGAGGACAAACACTAGGCCCTGGAGCTGTTGTCAGAGGACAAACACTAGGCATGCCCTGGAGCTGTTGTCAGAGGACAAACACTAGGCATGCCCTGGAGCTGTTGTCAGAGGACAAACACTAGGCCCTGGAGCTGTTGTCAGAGGACAAACACTAGGCCCTGGAGCTGTTGTCAGAGGACAAACACTAGGTATGGATGTCAGAGGACAAACACTGGAGCTGTTGTCAGAGGACAAACACTAGGCATGCCCTGGAGCTGTTGTCAGAGGACAAACACTAGGCATGCCCTGGAGCTGTTGTCAGAGGACAAACACTAGGCCCTGGAGCTGTTGTCAGAGGACAAACACTAGGCATGTCCTGGAGCTGTTGTCAGAGGACAAACACTAGGCCCTGGAGCTGTTGTCAGAGGACAAACACTAGGCATGCCCTGGAGCTGTTGTCAGAGGACAAACACTAGGCCCTGGAGCTGTTGTCAGAGGACAAACACTAGGCATGCCCTGGAGCTGTTGTCAGAGGACAAACACTAGGCATGTCCTGGAGCTGTTGTCAGAGGACAAACACTAGGCCCTGGAGCTGTTGTCAGAGGACAAACACTAGGCATGCCCTGGAGCTGTTGTCAGAGGACAAACACTAGGCCCTGGAGCTGTTGTCAGAGGACAAACACTAGGCATGTCCTGGAGCTGTTGTCAGAGGACAAACACTAGGCCCTGGAGCTGTTGTCAGAGGACAAACACTAGACATGCCCTGGAGCTGTTGTCAGAGGACAAACACTAGGCATGTCCTGGAGCTGTTGTCAGAGGACAAACACTAGGCATGTCCTGGAGCTGTTGTCAGAGGACAAACACTAGGCATGTCCTGGAGCTGTTGTCAGAGGACAAACACTAGGCATGCCCTGGAGCTGTTGTCAGAGGACAAACACTAGGCATGGAGCTGTTGTCAGAGGACAAACACTAGGCATGCCCTGGAGCTGTTGTCAGAGGACAAACACTAGGCCCTGGAGCTGTTGTCAGAGGACAAACACTAGGCCCTGGAGCTGTTGTCAGAGGACAAACACTAGGCATGCCCTGGAGCTGTTGTCAGAGGACAAACACTAGGCATGGAGCTGTTGTCAGAGGACAAACACTAGGCATGCCCTGGAGCTGTTGTCAGAGGACAAACACTAGGCATGCCCTGGAGCTGTTGTCAGAGGACAAACACTAGGCCCTGGAGCTGTTGTCAGAGGACAAACACTAGGCATGCCCTGGAGCTGTTGTCAGAGGACAAACACTAGGCCCTGGAGCTGTTGTCAGAGGACAAACACTAGGCATGTCCTGGAGCTGTTGTCAGAGGACAAACACTAGGCATGCCCTGGAGCTGTTGTCAGAGGACAAACACTAGGCATGCCCTGGAGCTGTTGTCAGAGGACAAACACTAGGCATGGAGCTGTTGTCAGAGGACAAACACTAGGCATGCCCTGGAGCTGTTGTCAGAGGACAAACACTAGGCATGCCCTGGAGCTGTTGTCAGAGGACAAACACTAGGCATGGAGCTGTTGTCAGAGGACAAACACTAGGCATGCCCTGGAGCTGTTGTCAGAGGACAAACACTAGGCATGCCCTGGAGCTGTTGTCAGAGGACAAACACTAGGCATGCCCTGGAGCTGTTGTCAGAGGACAAACACTAGGCATGGCCTGGAGCTGTTGTCAGAGGACAAACACTAGGTCCTGGAGCTGTTGTCAGAGGACAAACACTAGGCATGCCCTGGAGCTGTTGTCAGAGGACAAACACTAGGCATGGAGCTGTTGTCAGAGGACAAACACTAGTCCCTGGAGCTGTTGTCAGAGGACAAACACTAGGCATGGAGCTGTTGTCAGAGGACAAACACTAGGCCCTGGAGCTGTTGTCAGAGGACAAACACTAGGCATGCCCTGGAGCTGTTGTCAGAGGACAGACACTAGGTATGGAGCTGTTGTCAGAGGACAGACACTAGGTATGGAGCTGTTGTCAGAGGACAGACACTAGGCATGGAGCTGTTGTCAGAGGACAAACACTAGATGCCCTGGAGCTGTTGTCAGAGGAGGACAAACACTAGGACAAACACATGGAGCTGTTGTCAGAGGACAAACACTAGGTATGGAGCTGTTGTCAGAGGACAAACACTAGGTATGGAGCTGTTGTCAGAGGACAAACACTAGGCCCTGGAGCTGTTGTCAGAGGACAAACACTAGGCATGGCCTCGAGCTGTTGTCAGAGGACAGACACTAGGTATGGAGCTGTTGTCAGAGGACAAACACTAGGCCCTGGAGCTGTTGTCAGAGGACAAACACTAGGCATGCCCTGGAGCTGTTGTCAGAGGACAAACACTAGGCATGGAGCTGTTGTCAGAGGACAAACACTAGGCATGGAGCTGTTGTCAGAGGACAAACACTAGGCATGGAGCTGTTGTCAGAGGACAAACACTAGGCCCTGGAGCTGTTGTCAGAGGACAAACACTAGGCATGGCCTGGAGCTGTTGTCAGAGGACAAACACTAGGCATGGAGCTGTTGTCAGAGGACAAACACTAGGCATCAGAGGACAAACACTAGGCATGGCCTGGAGCTGTTGTCAGAGGACAAACACTAGGCATGGAGCTGTTGTCAGAGGACAAACACTAGGCATGTCCTGGAGCTGTTGTCAGAGGACAAACACTAGGCATGCCCTGGAGCTGTTGTCAGAGGACAAACACTAGGTATGGAGCTGTTGTCAGAGGACAAACACTAGGCCCTGGAGCTGTTGTCAGAGGACAAACACTAGGCATGGCCTGGAGCTGTTGTCAGAGGACAACACTAGGTATGGAGCTGTTGTCAGAGGACAAACACTAGGCCCTGGAGCTGTTGTCAGAGGACAAACACTAGGCATGGAGCTGTTGTCAGAGGACAAACACTAGGCCTGGAGCTGTTGTCAGAGGACAAACACTAGGCATGGAGCTGTTGTCAGAGGACAAACACTAGGCCCTGGAGCTGTTGTCAGAGGACAAACACTAGGCATGGCCTGGAGCTGTTGTCAGAGGACAGACACTAGGTATGGAGCTGTTGTCAGAGGACAAACACTAGGCCCTGGAGCTGTTGTCAGAGGACAAACACTAGGCATGGCCTGGAGCTGTTGTCAGAGGACAAACACTAGGCATATGGAGCTGTTGTCAGAGGACATGCTGTTGTCAGAGGACAAACACTAGGCATGGCCTGGAGCTGTTGTCAGAGGACAAACACTAGGCATGCCCTGGAGCTGTTGTCAGAGGACAAACACTAGGCATGCCCTGGAGCTGTTGTCAGAGGACAAACACTAGGCATGCCCTGGAGCTGTTGTCAGAGGACAAACACTAGGCATGGAGCTGTTGTCAGAGGACAAACACTAGGCCCTGGAGCTGTTGTCAGAGGACAAACACTAGGCATGGCCTCCTGGAGCTGTTGTCAGAGGACAGACACTAGGCCCTGGAGCTGTTGTCAGAGGACAAACACTAGGCCCTGGAGCTGTTGTCTGAGGACAAACACTAGGCATGGCCTGGAGCTGTTGTCAGAGGACAGACACTAGGTATGGAGCTGTTGTCAGAGGACAAACACTAGGCATGGAGCTGTTGTCAGAGGACAAACACTAGGCATGTCCTGGAGCTGTTGTCAGAGGACAAACACTAGGCATGGCCTCGAGCTGTTGTCAGAGGACAGACACTAGGTATGGAGCTGTTGTCAGAGGACAAACACTAGGCCCTGGAGCTGTTGTCTGAGGACAAACACTAGGCATGGCCTGGAGCTGTTGTCAGAGGACAACACAGCTGTTGTCAGAGGACAAACACTAGGCATGGAGCTGTTGTCAGAGGACAAACACTAGGCATGTCCTGGAGCTGTTGTCAGAGGACAAACACTAGGCATGCCCTGGAGCTGTTGTCAGAGGACAAACACTAGGACCTGGAGCTGTTGTCAGAGGACAAACACTAGGCCCTGGAGCTGTTGTCAGAGGACAAACACTAGGCATGGCCTGGAGCTGTTGTCAGAGGACAAACACTAGGCCTGGAGCTGTTGTCAGAGGACAAACACTAGGCATGGCCTGGAGCTGTTGTCAGAGGACAAACACTAGGCATGGTCCTGGAGCTGTTGTCAGAGGACAAACACTAGGCATGGAGCTGTTGTCAGAGGACAAACACTAGGCATGTCCTGGAGCTGTTGTCAGAGGACAAACACTAGGCATGGCCTGGAGCTGTTGTCAGAGGACAAACACTAGGCATGGCCTGGAGCTGTTGTCAGAGGACAAACACTAGGCATGGCCTGGAGCTGTTGTCAGAGGACAAACACTAGGCATGGTCCTGGAGCTGTTGTCAGAGGACAAACACTAGGCATGGAGCTGTTGTCAGAGGACAAACACTAGGCATGTCCTGGAGCTGTTGTCAGAGGACAAACACTAGGCATGCCCTGGAGCTGTTGTCAGAGGACAAACACTAGGCCCTGGAGCTGTTGTCAGAGGACAAACACTAGGCCCTGGAGCTGTTGTCAGAGGACAAACACTAGGCATGCCCTGGAGCTGTTGTCAGAGGACAAACACTAGGCATGTCCTAGAGCTGTTGTAAGAGGACAAACACTAGGCATGCCCTGGAGCTGTTGTCAGAGGACAAACACTAGGCATGGAGCTGTTGTCAGAGGACAAACACTAGGCATGCCCTGGAGCTGTTGTCAGAGGACAAACACTAGGCATGCCCTGGAGCTGTTGTCAGAGGACAAACACTAGGCATGGAGCTGTTGTCAGAGGACAAACACTAGGCATGCCCTGGAGCTGTTGTCAGAGGACAAACACTAGGCATGCCCTGGAGCTGTTGTCAGAGGACAAACACTAGGCATGGAGCTGTTGTCAGAGGACAAACACTAGGCATGGCCTGGAGCTGTTGTCAGAGGACAAACACTAGGTCCTGGAGCTGTTGTCAGAGGACAAACACTAGGCATGCCCTGGAGCTGTTGTCAGAGGACAAACACTAGGCATGGAGCTGTTGTCAGAGGACAAACACTAGGTCCCTGGAGCTGTTGTCAGAGGACAAACACTAGGCATGGAGCTGTTGTCAGAGGACAAACACTAGGCATGCCCTGGAGCTGTTGTCAGAGGACAAACACTAGGCATGCCCTGGAGCTGTTGTCAGAGGACAAACACTAGGCATGGAGCTGTTGTCAGAGGACAAACACTAGGCATGGAGCTGTTGTCAGAGGACAAACACTAGGCATGGAGCTGTTGTCAGAGGACAAACACTAGGCATGCATCTGGAGCTGTTGTCAGAGGACAAACACTAGGCATGCCCTGGAGCTGTTGTCAGAGGACAAACACTAGGCATGGAGCTGTTGTCAGAAGACAAACACTAGGCATGGAGCTGTTGTCAGAGGACAAACACTAGGCATGCTCTGGAGCTGTTGTCAGAGGTCAAACACTAGGCATGCCCTGGAGCTGTTGTCAGAGGACAAACACTAGGCATGCCCTGGAGCTGTTGTCAGAGGACAAACACTAGGCATGGAGCTGTTGTCAGAGGACAAACACTAGGCATGCCCTGGAGCTGTTGTCAGAGGACAAACACTAGGCATGCCCTGGAGCTGTTGTCAGAGGACAAACACTAGGCATGCCCTGGAGCTGTTGTCAGAGGACAAACACTAGGCATGCCCTGGAGCTGTTGTCAGAGGACAAACACTAGGCATGGAGCTGTTGTCAGAGGACAAACACTAGGCATGCCCTGGAGCTGTTGTCAGAGGACAAACACTAGGCATGCCCTGGAGCTGTTGTCAGAGGACAAACACTAGGCATGCCCTGGAGCTGTTGTCAGAGGACAAACACTAGGCATGGAGCTGTTGTCAGAGGACAAACACTAGGCATGCCCTGGAGCTGTTGTCAGAGGACAAACACTAGGCATGGAGCTGTTGTCAGAGGACAAACATTGGTGCCCATTCACCATGACCTCCTGGAGCTGTTGTCAGAGGACAAACACTAAAGAGGTGGGGTTGTCAGGCATGGAGCTGTCCTGTCGTGAGAGTTTGGACAAACACAGGCATAGGCATGGAGCTGTTGTCAGAGGACAAACACTAGGCCCTGGAGCTGTTGTCAGAGGACAAACACTAGGCATGCCCTGGAGCTGTTGTCAGAGGACAAACACTAGGCATGGAGCTGTTGTCAGAGGACAAACACTAGTCCCTGGAGCTGTTGTCAGAGGACAAACACTAGGCATGGAGCTGTTGTCAGAGGACAAACACTAGGCCCTGGAGCTGTTGTCAGAGGACAAACACTAGGCATGCCCTGGAGCTGTTGTCAGAGGACAAACACTAGGCATGGAGCTGTTGTCAGAGGACAAACACTAGGCATGCCCTGGAGCTGTTGTCAGAGGACAAACACTAGGCATGGAGCTGTTGTCAGAGGACAAACACTAGGCATGCCCTGGAGCTGTTGTCAGAGGACAAACACTAGGCATGGAGCTGTTGTCAGAGGACAAACACTAGGCATGGAGCTGTTGTCAGAAGACAAACACTAGGCATGGAGCTGTTGTCAGAGGACAAACACTAGCATCCATGGAGCTGTTGTCAGAGGACAAACACTAGGCATGCCCTGGAGCTGTTGTCAGAGGACAAACACTAGGCCCTGGAGCTGTTGTCAGAGGACAAACACTAGGCATGCCCTGGAGCTGTTGTCAGAGGACAAACACTAGGCATGGAGCTGTTGTCAGAGGACAAACACTAGGCATGCCCTGGAGCTGTTGTCAGAGGACAAACACTAGGCATGGAGCTGTTGTCAGAGGACAAACACTAGGCATGCCCTGGAGCTGTTGTCAGAGGACAAACACTAGGCATGCCCTGGAGCTGTTGTCAGAGGACAAACACTAGGCATGGAGCTGTTGTCAGAGGACAAACACTAGCATGCCCTGGAGCTGTTGTCAGAGGACAAACACTAGGCATGGAGCTGTTGTCAGAGGACAAACACTAGGCATGGAGCTGTTGTCAGAAGACAAACACTAGGCATGGAGCTGTTGTCAGAGGACAAACACTAGGCATGCCCTGGAGCTGTTGTCAGAGGACAAACACTAGGCATGCCCTGGAGCTGTTGTCAGAGGACAAACACTAGGCATGGAGCTGAGGGAGTTGTCAGAAGACAAACACTAGGCATGGAGCTGTTGTCAGAGGACAAACACTAGGCATGCCCTGGAGCTGTTGTCAGAGGACAAACACTAGGCATGCCCTGGAGCTGTTGTCAGAGGACAAACACTAGGCATGGAGCTGTTGTCAGAGGACAAACACTAGGCATGCCCTGGAGCTGTTGTCAGAGGACAAACACTAGGCATGGAGCTGTTGTCAGAGGACAAACACTAGGCATGCCCTGGAGCTGTTGTCAGAGGACAAACACTAGGCATGCCCTGGAGCTGTTGTCAGAGGACAAACACTAGGCATGGAGCTGTTGTCAGAGGACAAACACTAGGCATGCCCTGGAGCTGTTGTCAGAGGACAAACACTAGGCATGCCCTGGAGCTGTTGTCAGAGGACAAACACTAGGCATGCCCTGGAGCTGTTGTCAGAGGACAAACACTAGGCATGGAGCTGTTGTCAGAGGACAAACACTAGGCATGCCCTGGAGCTGTTGTCAGAGGACAAACACTAGGTCCTGGAGCTGTTGTCAGAGGACAAACACTAGGCATGCCCTGGAGCTGTTGTCAGAGGACAAACACTAGGCATGGAGCTGTTGTCAGAGGACAAACACTAGTCCCTGGAGCTGTTGTCAGAGGACAAACACTAGGCATGGAGCTGTTGTCAGAGGACAAACACTAGGCCCTGGAGCTGTTGTCAGAGGACAAACACTAGGCATGCCCTGGAGCTGTTGTCAGAGGACAAACACTAGGCATGGAGCTGTTGTCAGAGGACAAACACTAGGCATGGAGCTGTTGTCAGAAGACAAACACTAGGCATGGAGCTGTTGTCAGAGGACAAACACTAGGCATGCCCTGGAGCTGTTGTCAGAGGACAAACACTAGGCATGCCCTGGAGCTGTTGTCAGAGGACAAACACTAGGCATGCCCTGGAGCTGTTGTCAGAGGACAAACACTAGGCATGGAGCTGTTGTCAGAGGACAAACACTAGGCATGGCCTGGAGCTGTTGTCAGAGGACAAACACTAGGTCCTGGAGCTGTTGTCAGAGGACAAACACTAGGCATGCCCTGGAGCTGTTGTCAGAGGACAAACACTAGGCATGGAGCTGTTGTCAGAGGACAAACACTAGTCCCTGGAGCTGTTGTCAGAGGACAAACACTAGGCATGGAGCTGTTGTCAGAGGACAAACACTAGGCCCTGGAGCTGTTGTCAGAGGACAAACACTAGGCATGCCCTGGAGCTGTTGTCAGAGGACAAACACTAGGCATGGAGCTGTTGTCAGAGGACAAACACTAGGCATGGAGCTGTTGTCAGAGGACAAACACTAGGCATGGAGCTGTTGTCAGAGGACAAACACTAGGCATGCCCTGGAGCTGTTGTCAGAGGACAAACACTAGGCATGCATGGAGCTGTTGTCAGAGGACAAACACTAGGCATGGAGCTGTTGTCAGAAGACAAACACTAGGCATGGAGCTGTTGTCAGAGGACAAACACTAGGCATGGTCCTGGAGCTGTTGTCAGAGGACAAACACTAGGCATGGTCCTGGAGCTGTTGTCAGAGGACAAACACTAGGCATGGAGCTGTTGTCAGGGGACAAACACTAGGCATGCCCTGGAGCTGTTGTCAGAGGACAAACACTAGGCATGGAGCTGTTGTCAGAGGACAAACACTAGGCATGCCCTGGAGCTGTTGTCAGAGGACAAACACTAGGCATGGAGCTGTTGTCAGAGGACAAACACTAGGCATGCCCTGGAGCTGTTGTCAGAGGACAAACACTAGGCATGGAGCTGTTGTCAGAGGACAAACACTAGGCATGCCCTGGAGCTGTTGTCAGAGGACAAACACTAGGCATGCCCTGGAGCTGTTGTCAGAGGACAAACACTAGGCATGGAGCTGTTGTCAGAGGACAAACACTAGGCATGCCCTGGAGCTGTTGTCAGAGGACAAACACTAGTCCCTGGAGCTGTTGTCAGAGGACAAACACTATTTACATTTACATCATTTAGCAGACCCTATCCAGAGCTGTTGTCAAAGGACAAACACTAGGACCTCCAGTGGAACAGTAGTGCATCAAACATTTTCAGGGGGAGCTGTTGTCAGAGGACAAACTTTATCCTATCCTGGAGGTATTCTTAAAGAGGACAAACACTAGGTGCTGGAGCTGTTGTCAGAGGACAAACACTAGGTGAGGGAGTTTGTTCCACCACAAAGAGCTAGGCATGGAGCTGTTGTCAGAGGACAAACACTAGGCCCTGGAGCTGTTGTCAGAGGACAAACACTAGTCCCTGGAGCTGTTGTCAGAGGATAAACACTAGGCATGGAGCTGTTGTCAGAGAACAAACACTAGGCCCTGGAGCTGTTGTCAGAGGACAAACACTAGGCATGCCCTGGAGCTGTTGTCAGAGGACAAACACTAGGCATGGAGCTGTTGTCAGAGGACAAACACTAGGCATGGAGCTGTTGTCAGAGGACAAACACTAGTCCCTGGAGCTGTTGTCAGAGGACAAACACTAGGCATGGAGCTGTTGTCAGAGGACAAACACTAGGCCCTGGAGCTGTTGTCAGAGGACAAACACTAGGCATGCCCTGGAGCTGTTGTCAGAGGACAAACACTAGGCATGGAGCTGTTGTCAGAGGACAAACACTAGGCATGGAGCTGTTGTCAGAAGACAAACACTAGGCATGGAGCTGTTGTCAGAGGACAAACACTAGGCATGCTCTGGAGCTGTTGTCAGAGGACAAACACTAGGCATGCCCTGGAGCTGTTGTCAGAGGACAAACACTAGGCATGGAGCTGTTGTCAGAAGACAAACACTAGGCATGGAGCTGTTGTCAGAGGACAAACACTAGGCATGGTCCTGGAGCTGTTGTCAGAGGACAAACACTAGGCATGGAGCTGTTGTCAGAGGACAAACACTAGGCATGGTCCTGGAGCTGTTGTCAGAGGACAAACACTAGGCATGGTCCTGGAGCTGTTGTCAGAGGACAAACACTAGGCATGGAGCTGTTGTCAGAGGACAAACACTAAGCATGGCCCTGGAGCTGTTGTCAGAGGACAAACACTAGGCATGGAGCTGTTGTCAGAGGACAAACACTAGGCATGTCCTAGAGCTGTTGTAAGAGGACAAACACTAGGCATGCCCTGGAGCTGTTGTCAGAGGACAACACTAGGCATGCCCTGGAGCTGTTGTCAGAGGACAAACACTAGGCATGGAGCTGTTGTCAGAGGACAAACACTAGGCATGCCCTGGAGCTGTTGTCAGAGGACAAACACTACGCATGCCCTGGAGCTGTTGTCAGAGGACAAACACTAGGCATGGAGCTGTTGTCAGGGGACAAACACTAGGCATGCCCTGGAGCTGTTGTCAGAGGACAAACACTAGTCCCTGGAGCTGTTGTCAGAGGACAAACACTACATTTACATTTACATTTAAGTCATTTAGCAGACGCTCTTATCCAGAGCGACTTACAAATTGGTGCATTCACCTTATGACCTCCAGTGGAACAGTAGTGCATCTAAATATTTTCAGGGGGAGGGGGGGTGAGAGGGATTACTTTATCCTATCCTAGGTATTCCTTAAAGAGGTGGGGTTTCAGGTGTCTCCGGAAGGTGGTGATTGACTCCGCTGTCCTGGCGTCGTGAGGGAGTTTGTTCCACCATTGGGGGGCCAGAGCTAGGCATGGAGCTGTTGTCAGAGGACAAACACTAGGCCCTGGAGCTGTTGTCAGAGGACAAACACTAGTCCCTGGAGCTGTTGTCAGAGGATAAACACTAGGCATGGAGCTGTTGTCAGAGAACAAACACTAGGCCCTGGAGCTGTTGTCAGAGGACAAACACTAGGCATGCCCTGGAGCTGTTGTCAGAGGACAAACACTAGGCATGGAGCTGTTGTCAGGGGACAAACACTAGGCATGCCCTGGAGCTGTTGTCAGAGGACAAACACTAGGCATGGAGCTGTTGTCAGAGGACAAACACTAGGCATGCCCTGGAGCTGTTGTCAGAGGACAAACACTAGGCATGGAGCTGTTGTCAGAGGACAAACACTAGGCATGGCCTGGAGCTGTTGTCAGAGGACAAACACTAGGTCCTGGAGCTGTTGTCAGAGGACAAACACTAGGCATGCCCTGGAGCTGTTGTCAGAGGACAAACACTAGGCATGGAGCTGTTGTCAGAGGACAAACACTAGTCCCTGGAGCTGTTGTCAGAGGACAAACACTAGGCATGGAGCTGTTGTCAGAGGACAAACACTAGGCCCTGGAGCTGTTGTCAGAGGACAAACACTAGGCATGCCCTGGAGCTGTTGTCAGAGGACAAACACTAGGCATGGAGCTGTTGTCAGAGGACAAACACTAGTCCCTGGAGCTGTTGTCAGAGGACAAACACTAGGCATGGAGCTGTTGTCAGAGAACAAACACTAGGCCCTGGAGCTGTTGTCAGAGGACAAACACTAGGCATGCCCTGGAGCTGTTGTCAGAGGACAAACACTAGGCATGGAGCTGTTGTCAGAGGACAAACACTAGGCATGGAGCTGTTGTCAGAAGACAAACACTAGGCATGGAGCTGTTGTCAGAGGACAAACACTAGGCATGCTCTGGAGCTGTTGTCAGAGGACAAACACTAGGCATGCCCTGGAGCTGTTGTCAGAGGACAAACACTAGGCATGGAGCTGTTGTCAGAAGACAAACACTAGGCATGGAGCTGTTGTCAGAGGACAAACACTAGGCATGCTCTGGAGCTGTTGTCAGAGGACAAACACTAGGCATGCCCTGGAGCTGTTGTCAGAGGACAAACACTAGGCATGCCCTGGAGCTGTTGTCAGAGGACAAACACTAGGCATGCCCTGGAGCTGTTGTCAGAGGACAAACACTAGGCATGGAGCTGTTGTCAGAGGACAAACACTAGGCATGCCCTGGAGCTGTTGTCAGAGGACAAACACTAGGCATGGAGCTGTTGTCAGAGGACAAACACTAGGCATGGAGCTGTTGTCAGAAGACAAACACTAGGCATGGAGCTGTTGTCAGAGGACAAACACTAGGCATGCTCTGGAGCTGTTGTCAGAGGACAAACACTAGGCATGCCCTGGAGCTGTTGTCAGAGGACAAACACTAGGCATGGAGCTGTTGTCAGAAGACAAACACTAGGCATGGAGCTGTTGTCAGAGGACAAACACTAGGCATGCTCTGGAGCTGTTGTCAGAGGACAAACACTAGGCATGCCCTGGAGCTGTTGTCAGAGGACAAACACTAGGCATGCCCTGGAGCTGTTGTCAGAGGACAAACACTAGGCATGCCCTGGAGCTGTTGTCAGAGGACAAACACTAGGCATGGAGCTGTTGTCAGAGGACAAACACTAGGCATGCCCTGGAGCTGTTGTCAGAGGACAAACACTAGGCATGGAGCTGTTGTCAGAAGACAAACACTAGGCATGGAGCTGTTGTCAGAGGACAAACACTAGGCATGCTCTGGAGCTGTTGTCAGAGGACAAACACTAGGCATGCCCTGGAGCTGTTGTCAGAGGACAAACACTAGGCATGCCCTGGAGCTGTTGTCAGAGGACAAACACTAGGCATGCCCTGGAGCTGTTGTCAGAGGACAAACACTAGGCATGGAGCTGTTGTCAGAGGACAAACACTAGGCATGCCCTGGAGCTGTTGTCAGAGGACAAACACTAGGCATGCCCTGGAGCTGTTGTCAGAGGACAAACACTAGGCATGCCCTGGAGCTGTTGTCAGAGGACAAACACTAGGCATGGAGCTGTTGTCAGAGGACAAACACTAGGCATGCCCTGGAGCTGTTGTCAGAGGACAAACACTAGGCCCTGGAGCTGTTGTCAGAGGACAAACACTAGGCATGGTCCTGGAGCTGTTGTCAGAGGACAAACACTAGGCATGGAGCTGTTGTCAGAGGACAAACACTAGGCATGCCCCGGAGCTGTTGTCAGAGGACAAACACTAGGCATGCCCTGGAGCTGTTGTCAGAGGACAAACACTAGGCATGGAGCTGTTGTCAGAGGACAAACACTAGGCATGCCCTGGAGCTGTTGTCAGAGGACAAACACTAGGCCCTGGAGCTGTTGTCAGAGGACAAACACTAGGCATGGTCCTGGAGCTGTTGTCAGAGGACAAACACTAGGCATGGAGCTGTTGTCAGAGGACAAACACTAGGCATGGTCCTGGAGCTGTTGTCAGAGGACAAACACTAGGCATGGAGCTGTTGTCAGAGGACAAACACTAGGCATGGTCCTGGAGCTGTTGTCAGAGGACAAACACTAGGCATGGTCCTGGAGCTGTTGTCAGAGGACAAACACTAGGCATGGAGCTGTTGTCAGAGGACAAACACTAGGCATGGTCCTGGAGCTGTTGTCAGAGGACAAACACTAGGCATGGAGCTGTTGTCAGAGGACAAACACTAGGCATGGTCCTGGAGCTGTTGTCAGAGGACAAACACTAGGCATGGAGCTGTTGTCAGAGGACAAACACTAGGCATGCCCCGGAGCTGTTGTCAGAGGACAAACACTAGGCATGCCCCGGAGCTGTTGTCAGAGGACAAACACTAGGCATGCCCTGGAGCTGTTGTCAGAGGACAAACACTAGGCATGCCCCGGAGCTGTTGTCAGAGGACAAACACTAGGCATGCTCTGGAGCTGTTGTCAGAGGACAAACACTAGGCATGCCCTGGAGCTGTTGTCAGAGGACAAACACTAGGCATGGAGCTGTTGTCAGAGGACAAACACTAGTCCCTGGAGCTGTTGTCAGAGGACAAACACTAGGCATGGAGCTGTTGTCAGAGGACAGACACTAGGTATGGAGCTGTTGTCAGAGGACAAACACTAGGCCCTGGAGCTGTTGTCAGAGGACAAACACTAGGCATGGCCTGGAGCTGTTGTCAGAGGACAGACACTAGGTATGGAGCTGTTGTCAGAGGACAAACACTAGGCCCTGGAGCTGTTGTCAGAGGACAAACACTAGGCCCTGGAGCTGTTGTCAGAGGACAAACACTAGGCATGGAGCTGTTGTCAGAGGACAAACACTAGGCCCTGGAGCTGTTGTCAGAGGACAAACACTAGGCTCTGGAGCTGTTGTCAGAGGACAGACACTAGGTATGGAGCTGTTGTCAGAGGACAGACACTAGGTATGGAGCTGTTGTCAGAGGACAGACACTAGGTATGGAGCTGTTGTCAGAGGACAGAAACTAGGTATGGAGCTGTTGTCAGAGGACAAACACTAGGCCCTGGAGCTGTTGTCAGAGGACAAACACTAGGCCTGGAGCTGTTATCAGAGGACAGACACTAGGTATACCCTGGAGCTGTTGTCAGAGGACAAACACTAGGTATGGAGCTGTTGTCAGAGGACAAACACTAGGCCCTGGAGCTGTTGTCAGAGGACAAACACTAGGCATGCCCTGGAGCTGTTGTCAGAGGACAAACACTAGGCATGCCCTGGAGCTGTTGTCAGAGGACAAACACTAGGCATGCCCCGGAGCTGTTGTCAGAGGACAAACACTAGGCATGCCCCGGAGCTGTTGTCAGAGGACAAACACTAGGCATGCCCTGGAGCTGTTGTCAGAGGACAAACACTAGGCATGCCCCTGGAGACAAACACTAGGCATGCCCTGTGTCAGAGGACAAACACTAGACATGCCCTGGAGCTGTTGTCAGAGGACAAACACTAGGCATGCCCTGGAGCTGTTGTCAGAGGACAAACACTAGACATGCCCTGGAGCTGTTGTCAGAGGACAAACACTAGGCATGGTCCTGGAGCTGTTGTCAGAGGACAAACACTAGGCATGGAGCTGTTGTCAGAGGACAAACACTAGGCATGGAGCTGTTGTGGTCCTGGAGCTGTTGTCAGAGGACAAACACTAGGCATGGTCCTGGAGCTGTTGTCAGAGGACAAACACTAGGCATGGAGCTGTTGTCAGAGGACAAACACTAAGCATGGCCCTGGAGCTGTTGTCAGAGGACAAACACTAGGCATGGAGCTGTTGTCAGAGGACAAACACTAGGCATGTCCTAGAGCTGTTGTAAGAGGACAAACACTAGGCATGCCCTGGAGCTGTTGTCAGAGGACAAACACTAGGCATGCCCTGGAGCTGTTGTCAGAGGACAAACACTAGGCATGGAGCTGTTGTCAGAGGACAAACACTAGGCATGCCCTGGAGCTGTTGTCAGAGGACAAACACTAGGCATGCCCTGGAGCTGTTGTCAGAGGACAAACACTAGGCATGGAGCTGTTGTCAGGGGACAAACACTAGGCATGCCCTGGAGCTGTTGTCAGAGGACAAACACTAGTCCCTGGAGCTGTTGTCAGAGGACAAACACTAGGCATGGAGCTGTTGTCAGAGGACAAACACTAGGCCCTGGAGCTGTTGTCAGAGGACAAACACTAGTCCCTGGAGCTGTTGTCAGAGGATAAACACTAGGCATGGAGCTGTTGTCAGAGAACAAACACTAGGCATGCCCTGGAGCTGTTGTCAGAGGACAAACACTAGGCATGCCCTGGAGCTGTTGTCAGAGGACAAACACTAGGCATGGAGCTGTTGTCAGGGGACAAACACTAGGCATGCCCTGGAGCTGTTGTCAGAGGACAAACACTAGGCATGGAGCTGTTGTCAGAGGACAAACACTAGGCATGGTCCTGGAGCTGTTGTCAGAGGACAAACACTAGGCATGGTCCTGGAGCTGTTGTCAGAGGACAAACACTAGGTCCTGGAGCTGTTGTCAGAGGACAAACACTAGGCATGCCCTGGAGCTGTTGTCAGAGGACAAACACTAGGCATGGAGCTGTTGTCAGAGGACAAACACTAGTCCCTGGAGCTGTTGTCAGAGGACAAACACTAGGCATGGAGCTGTTGTCAGAGGACAAACACTAGGCCCTGGAGCTGTTGTCAGAGGACAAACACTAGGCATGCCCTGGAGCTGTTGTCAGAGGACAAACACTAGGCATGGAGCTGTTGTCAGAGGACAAACACTAGTCCCTGGAGCTGTTGTCAGAGGACAAACACTAGGCATGGAGCTGTTGTCAGAGAACAAACACTAGGCCCTGGAGCTGTTGTCAGAGGACAAACACTAGGCATGCCCTGGAGCTGTTGTCAGAGGACAAACACTAGGCATGGAGCTGTTGTCAGAGGACAAACACTAGGCATGGAGCTGTTGTCAGAAGACAAACACTAGGCATGGAGCTGTTGTCAGAGGACAAACACTAGGCATGCTCTGGAGCTGTTGTCAGAGGACAAACACTAGGCATGCCCTGGAGCTGTTGTCAGAGGACAAACACTAGGCATGGAGCTGTTGTCAGAAGACAAACACTAGGCATGGAGCTGTTGTCAGAGGACAAACACTAGGCATGCTCTGGAGCTGTTGTCAGAGGACAAACACTAGGCATGCCCTGGAGCTGTTGTCAGAGGACAAACACTAGGCATGCCCTGGAGCTGTTGTCAGAGGACAAACACTAGGCATGCCCTGGAGCTGTTGTCAGAGGACAAACACTAGGCATGGAGCTGTTGTCAGAGGACAAACACTAGGCATGCCCTGGAGCTGTTGTCAGAGGACAAACACTAGGCATGCCCTGGAGCTGTTGTCAGAGGACAAACACTAGGCATGCCCTGGAGCTGTTGTCAGAGGACAAACACTAGGCATGGAGCTGTTGTCAGAGGACAAACACTAGGCATGCCCTGGAGCTGTTGTCAGAGGACAAACACTAGGCCCTGGAGCTGTTGTCAGAGGACAAACACTAGGCATGGTCCTGGAGCTGTTGTCAGAGGACAAACACTAGGCATGGAGCTGTTGTCAGAGGACAAACACTAGGCATGCCCTGGAGCTGTTGTCAGAGGACAAACACTAGGCATGCCCTGGAGCTGTTGTCAGAGGACAAACACTAGGCATGGAGCTGTTGTCAGAGGACAAACACTAGGCATGCCCTGGAGCTGTTGTCAGAGGACAAACACTAGGCCCTGGAGCTGTTGTCAGAGGACAAACACTAGGCATGGTCCTGGAGCTGTTGTCAGAGGACAAACACTAGGCATGGAGCTGTTGTCAGAGGACAAACACTAGGCATGGTCCTGGAGCTGTTGTCAGAGGACAAACACTAGGCATGGAGCTGTTGTCAGAGGACAAACACTAGGCATGGTCCTGGAGCTGTTGTCAGAGGACAAACACTAGGCATGGTCCTGGAGCTGTTGTCAGAGGACAAACACTAGGCATGGAGCTGTTGTCAGAAGACAAACACTAAGCATGGCCCTGGAGCTGTTGTCAGAGGACAAACACTAGGCATGGAGCTGTTGTCAGAGGACAAACACTAGGCATGGTCCTGGAGCTGTTGTCAGAGGACAAACACTAGGCATGGAGCTGTTGTCAGAGGACAAACACTAGGCATGGTCCTGGAGCTGTTGTCAGAGGACAAACACTAGGCATGGTCCTGGAGCTGTTGTCAGAGGACAAACACTAGGCATGGAGCTGTTGTCAGAGGACAAACACTAGGCATGGTCCTGGAGCTGTTGTCAGAGGACAAACACTAGGCATGCTCTGGAGCTGTTGTCAGAGGACAAACACTAGGCATGCTCTGGAGCTGTTGTCAGAGGACAAACACTAGGCATGGCCTGGAGCTGTTTTCAGAGGACAAACACTAGGCATGCCCCGGAGCTGTTGTCAGAGGACAAACACTAGGCATGGTCCTGGAGCTGTTGTCAGAGGACAAACACTAGGCATGGAGCTGTTGTCAGAGGACAAACACTAGGCATGGTCCTGGAGCTGTTGTCAGAGGACAAACACTAGGCATGGAGCTGTTGTCAGAGGACAAACACTAGGCATGGTCCTGGAGCTGTTGTCAGAGGACAAACACTAGGCATGCTCTGGAGCTGTTGTCAGAGGACAAACACTAGGCATGGTCCTGGAGCTGTTGTCAGAGGACAAACACTAGGCATGGAGCTGTTGTCAGAGGACAAACACTAGGCATGGTCCTGGAGCTGTTGTCAGAGGACAAACACTAGGCATGGAGCTGTTGTCAGAGGACAAACACTAGGCATGGTCCTGGAGCTGTTGTCAGAGGACAAACACTAGGCATGCTCTGGAGCTGTTGTCAGAGGACAAACACTAGGCATGGCCTGGAGCTGTTGTCAGAGGACAAACACTAGGCATGCCCCGGAGCTGTTGTCAGAGGACAAACACTAGGCATGGTCCTGGAGCTGTTGTCAGAGGACAAACACTAGGCATGGAGCTGTTGTCAGACGACAAACACTAGGCATGGTCCTGGAGCTGTTGTCAGAGGACAAACACTAGGCATGGAGCTGTTGTCAGAGGACAAACACTAGGCATGGTCCTGGAGCTGTTGTCAGAGGACAAACACTAGGCATGGAGCTGTTGTCAGAGGACAAACACTAGGCATGGTCCTGGAGCTGTTGTCAGAGGACAAACACTAGGCATGCCCTGGAGCTGTTGTCAGAGGACAAACACTAGGCATGGAGCTGTTGTCAGAGGACAAACACTAGGCATGCCATGGAGCTGTTGTCAGAGAACAAACACTAGACATGCCCTGGAGCTGTTGTCAGAGGACAAACACTAGGCATGCCCTGGAGCTGTTGTCAGAGGACAAACACTAGGCATGGTCCTGGAGCTGTTGTCAGAGGACAAACACTAGGCATGCCCCGGAGCTGTTGTCAGAGGACAAACACTAGGCATGCTTTGGAGCTGTTGTCAGAGGACAAACACTAGGCATGCCATGGAGCTGTTGTCAGAGGACAAACACTAGACATGCCCTGGAGCTGTTGTCAGAGGACAAACACTAGGCATGCCCTGGAGCTGTTGTCAGAGGACAAACACTAGGCATGTTCTGGAGCTGTTGTCAGAGGACAAACACTAGGCATGCCCTGGAGCTGTTGTCAGAGGACAAACACTAGACATGCCCTGGAGCTGTTGTCAGAGGACAAACACTAGGCATGCCCCGGAGCTGTTGTCAGAGGACAAACACTAGGCATGCCCCGGAGCTGTTGTCAGAGGACAAACACTAGGCATGCCCTGGAGCTGTTGTCAGAGGACAAACACTAGGCATGCCCCGGAGCTGTTGTCAGAGGACAAACACTAGGCATGCCCCGGAGCTGTTGTCAGAGGACAAACACTAGGCATGCCCTGGAGCTGTTGTCAGAGGACAAACACTAGGCATGCCCCTGAGCTGTTGTCAGAGGACAAACACTAGGCATGCTCTGGAGCTGTTGTCAGAGGACAAACACTAGGCATGCCCTGGAGCTGTTGTCAGAGGACAAACACTAGGCATGGAGCTGTTGTCAGAGGACAAACACTAGGCATGGAGCTGTTGTCAGAGGACAGACACTAGGCATGGCCTGGAGCTGTTGTCAGAGGACAGACACTAGGTATGGAGCTGTTGTCAGAGGACAAACACTAGTCCCTGGAGCTGTTGTCAGAGGACAAACACTAGGCATGGAGCTGTTGTCAGAGGACAGACACTAGGTATGGAGCTGTTGTCAGAGGACAAACACTAGGCCCTGGAGCTGTTGTCAGAGGACAAACACTAGGCATGGCCTGGAGCTGTTGTCAGAGGACAGACACTAGGTATGGAGCTGTTGTCAGAGGACAAACACTAGGCCCTGGAGCTGTTGTCAGAGGACAAACACTAGGCCCTGGAGCTGTTGTCAGAGGACAAACACTAGGCATGGAGCTGTTGTCAGAGGACAAACACTAGGCCCTGGAGCTGTTGTCAGAGGACAAACACTAGGCTCTGGAGCTGTTGTCAGAGGACAGACACTAGGTATGGAGCTGTTGTCAGAGGACAGACACTAGGTATGGAGCTGTTGTCAGAGGACAGACACTAGGTATGGAGCTGTTGTCAGAGGACAGAAACTAGGTATGGAGCTGTTGTCAGAGGACAAACACTAGGCCCTGGAGCTGTTGTCAGAGGACAAACACTAGGCCTGGAGCTGTTATCAGAGGACAGACACTAGGTATACCCTGGAGCTGTTGTCAGAGGACAAACACTAGGTATGGAGCTGTTGTCAGAGGACAGACACTAGGTATGGAGCTGTTGTCAGAGGACAGACACTAGGTATGGAGCTGTTGTCAGAGGACAGACACTAGGTATGGAGCTGTTGTCAGAGGACAGACACTAGGTATGGAGCTGTTGTCAGAGGACAAACACTAGGCCTGGAGCTGTTGTCAGAGGACAAACACTAGGCCTGGAGCTGTTGTCAGAGGACAAACACTAGGCCTGGAGCTGTTGTCAGAGGACAAACACTAGACATGCCCTGGAGCTGTTGTCAGAGGACAAACACTAGGCCTGGAGCTGTTGTCAGAGGACAAACACTAGACATGCCCTGGAGCTGTTGTCAGAGGACAAACACTAGACATGCTCTGGAGCTGTTGTCAGAGGACAAACACTAGACATGCTCTGGAGCTGTTGTCAGAGGACAAACACTAGACATGCCCTGGAGCTGTTGTCAGAGGACAAACACTAGACATGCTCTGGAGCTGTTGTCAGAGGACAAACACTAGACATGCCCTGGAGCTGTTGTCAGAGGACAAACACTAGACATGCCCTGGAGCTGTTGTCAGAGGACAAACACTAGGCATGCCCTGGAGCTGTTGTCAGAGGACAAACACTAGGCATGCCCTGGAGCTGTTGTCAGAGGACAAACACTAGGCATGCCCCGGAGCTGTTGTCAGAGGACAAACACTAGGCATGCTCCGGAGCTGTTGTCAGAGGACAAACACTAGGCATGCCCCGGAGCTGTTGTCAGAGGACAAACACTAGACATGCCCTGGAGCTGTTGTCAGAGGACAAACACTAGGCATGCCCTGGAGCTGTTGTCAGAGGACAAACACTAGACATGCCCTGGAGCTGTTGTCAGAGGACAAACACTAGGCATGCCCTGGAGCTGTTGTCAGAGGACAAACACTAGGCATGCCCCGGAGCTGTTGTCAGAGGACAAACACTAGGCATGCCCCGGAGCTGTTGTCAGAGGACAAACACTAGGCATGCCCTGGAGCTGTTGTCAGAGGACAAACACTAGGCATGCCCTGGAGCTGTTGTCAGAAAAGTGTGGCCACAGCACTCAAGGGAGTGACTGAAAAAGCTTATTTCACTTTCCCCAACGCACATCTCCAACATGCTACCACAAAAAAACATTCACCCTGTCACCATACAGCGGGTGAATGCAAGAACTTCGTGAGACTGTGCCTCAAAACCTAATGTCTACCTGGCCCACCACCATCCTGGATTTAAACTGCCTTTACGACCAGGTCCACCTACAATGCGTGTCACGACTCCTACCGAAGGTGGCTCCCCTTCCTGTTCGGGTGGCGCTCGGCGATCGTCGTCATCGGCCTACTAGCTGCCACTGATCCCTTTTTTCCCCTTTTCTGTTTATTGGTTTCACCTGTGTTTGGTTTAGGCTGATTGGTTGCTGGTTGCTGGTTGTGCGGGATTGTTCTATGTACATGTGTACACGTCTGTGTGTCACGGTTTTCCCATGTGTTTTTTTGTTTTTCCTGGACTGTTTAAGTCCCCCGTGTTTGGGGCATTTGTTTTGGTTGGTGTCTGTTGACCGTTGTGGTGCATTAAAAGTTAGCGCTACCCTGAACTCTCTGCACCTGACTTCTTCCCCACTACACCCCGGGCGTTACAGAATCCCGCACCTTCAATATGGAGTCAGCAGGAGCAGCTGCCAACCCCCTCCCATCGATGGAAGAACATGTCCTCCACCACACCACCGTCCTCCATCGGATAGGATCAGCGATGGACCAGATGATGGAGAGAATGGACCGATGGGAGACGAGTGGTCTCCTCTCTGCACCTTTGGTTCCTCCAGCGCTGGATCCACCTTCTCCTCCCTCCCCTCAGGCTTCGGCGCTCTCCGTCTTGCGCTCCCGAGGGATTATGATGGAGCGGCGGCGGGGTGTCAGGGGTTCTTGCTCCAACTTGAACTGTACCTGGCGACCGTGAGGCCCACTCCCTCGGGAGCGGAGAGGGTGAGAGTCCTCGTCTCCTGCCTGACGGGTCGTGCTCTGGAGTGGGCAAACGCGGTCTGGAATGGCCCAGACTCGGCGAAGGAGCACTACCCAGAATTCACCCGCTGCTTTCGTGCCGTGTTTGATCACCCTTCAGAGGGCCGAGTGACTGTTCCACCTTAGGCAGGAGAAGAGGAGCGCACATGATTACGCGTTGGAGTACCGGACCTTGGCCGCTGGGGCTGGGTGGAACGACAGGGCCCTGATAGACCACTACCGGTGAGGTCTCCGGGAGGACATCCGCAGGGAGCTAGCATGTCGGAACACCGCTCTCTCCCTTGATGAACTCATAGACATGTCTATCCGGCTGGACAATCTGCTTGCTGCACGCGGGCGTTCGGAGAGGGTCCTGTTCGTTCCACCACCTAGCACTCCCGCTCCCATTCCTATGGATGGGACTACCAGATCTCTGTAACCTATAAGGCAAACCAGTGGGTCCGTCTCCTTTATACCATGGTTCTTGTAGGATGTCAATGTCTGTATTTCCAATTTCTTTGATGAAGTCTGGGTTCCTATTCTTTAGGACAAAAGCAGACTACCTCAGATCTTGTATATTTCAGGATGAGATAGTAAACGATTTGTGTTCCATCCTGAAATATACAAGATCTGAGGTAGTCTGCTTTTGTCCTAAAGAATAGGAACCCAGACTTCATCAAAGAAATTGGAAATACAGACATTGACATCCTACAAGAACCATGGTATAAAGGAGACGGACCCACTGGTTTGCCTTATAGGTTACAGAGATCTGGTAGTCCCATCCACCAAACTACCAGGTGTGAAACAGAGAATTAACTCAGGGGGTATGCTAATTACATTTACATTTAAGTCATTTAGCAGACGCTCTTATCCAGAGCGACTTACAAATTGGTGCGTTCACCTTATGACATCCAGTGGAACAGCCACTTTACAATAGTGCATCTAAATCTTTTATGGGGGGTGAGAAGGATTACTTTATCCTATCCTAGGTATTCCTTAAAGAGGTGGGGTTTCAGGTGTCTCCGGAAGGTGGTGATTGACTCCGCTGTCCTGGCGTCGTGAGGGAGTTTGTTCCACCATTGGGGGGCCAGAGCAGCGAACAGTTTTGACTGGGCTGAGCGGGAACTGTACTTCCTCAGTGGTAGGGAGGCGAGCAGGCCAGAGGTGGATGAACGCAGTGCCCTTGTTTGGGTGTAGGGCCTGATCAGAGCCTGGAGGTACTGAGGTGCCGTTCCCATCACAGCTCCGTAGGCAAGCACCATGGTCTTGTAGCGGATGCGAGCTTCAACTGGAAGCCAGTGGAGGGAGCGGAGGAGCGGGGTGACGTGAGAGAACTTGGGAAGGTTGAACACCAGCCGGGCTGCGGCGTTCTGGATGAGTTGTAGGGGTTTAATGGCACAGGCAGGGAGCCCAGCCAACAGCGAGTTGCAGTAATCCAGACGGGAGATGACAAGTGCCTGGATTAGGACCTGCGCCGCTTCCTGTGTGAGGCAGGGTCGTACTCTGCGGATGTTGTAGAGCATGAACCTACAGGAACGGGCCACCGCCTTGATGTTAGTTGAGAACGACAGGGTGTTGTCCAGGATCACGCCAAGGTTCTTAGCGCTCTGGGAGGAGGACACAATGGAGTTGTCAACCGTGATGGCCACGAGATCATGGAACGGGCAGTCCTTCCCCGGGAGGAAGAGCAGCTCCGTCTTGCCGAGGTTCAGCTTGAGGTGGTGATCCGTCATCCACACTGATATGTCTGCCAGACATGCAGAGATGCGATTCGCCACCTGGTCATCAGAAGGGGGAAAGGAGAAGATTAATTGTGTGTCGTCTGCATAGCAATGATAGGAGAGACCATGTGAGGTTATGACAGAGCCAAGTGACTTGGTGTATAGCGAGAATAGGAGAGGGCCTAGAACAGTTCCCTGGGGGACGCCAGTGGTGAGAGCGCGTGGTGAGGAGACAGATTCTCGCCACGCGACCTGTCAGGTAGGACGCAATCCAAGCGTGGGCCGCGCCGGAGATGCCCAACTCGGAGAGGGTGGAGAGGAGGATCTGATGGTTCACAGTACGAAGGCAGCCGATAGGTCTAGAAGGATGAGAGCAGAGGAGAGAGAGTTAGCTTTAGCAGTGCGGAGCGCCTCCGTGATACAGAGAAGAGCAGTCTCAGTTGAATGACTAGTCTTGAAACCTGACTGATTTGGATCAAGAAGGTCATTCTGAGAGAGATAGCGGGAGAGCTGGCCAAGGACGGCACGTTCAAGAGTTTTGGAGAGAAAAGAAAGAAGGGATACTGGTCTGTAGTTGTTGACATCGGAGGGATCGAGTGTAGGTTTTTTCAGAAGGGGTGCAGCTCTCACTCTCTTGAAGACGGAAGGGACGTAGCCAGCGGTCAGGGATGAGTTGATGAGCGAGGTGAGGTAAGGGAGAAGGTCTCCGGAAATGGTCTGGAGAAGAGAGGAGGGGATAGGGTCAAGCGGGCAGGTTGTTGGGCGGCCGGCCGTCACAAGACGCGAGATTTCATCTGGAGAGAGAGGGGAGAAAGAGGTCAGAGCACAGGGTAGGGCAGTGTGAGCAGAACCAGCGGTGTCGTTTGACTTAGCAAACGAGGATCGGATGTCGTCGACCTTCTTTTCAAAATGGTTGACGAAGTCATCTGCAGAGAGGGAGGAGGGGGGGAGGAGGATTCAGGAGGGAGGAGAAGGTGGCAAAGAGCTTCCTAGGGTTAGAGGCAGATGCTTGGAATTTAGAGTGGAAGAAAGTGGCTTTAGCAGCAGAGACAGAAGAGGAAAATGTAGAGAGGAGGGAGTGAAAGGATGCCAGGTCCGCAGGGAGGCGAGTTTTCCTCCATTTCCGCTCGGCTGCCCGGAGCCTTGTTCTGTGAGCTCGCAATGAGTCGTCGAGCCACGGAGCGGGAGGGGAGGACCGAGCCGGCCTGGAGGATAGGGGACATAGAGAGTCAAAGGATGCAGAAAGGGAGGAGAGGAGGGTTGAGGAGGCAGAATCACGAGATAGGTTGGAGAAGGTTTTAGCAGAGGGAAGAGATGATAGGATGGAAGAGGAGAGAGTAGCGGGGGAGAGAGAGCGAAGGTTGGGACGGCGCGATACCAGCCGAGTAGGGGCAGTGTGGGAAGTGTTGGATGAGAGCGAGAGGGAAAAGGATACAAGGTAGTGGTCGGAGACTTGGAGGGGAGTTGCAATGAGGTTAGTGGAAGAACAGCATCTAGTAAAGATGAGGTCGAGCGTATTGCCTGCCTTGTGAGTAGGGGGGAAGGTGAGAGGGTGAGGTCAAAAGAGGAGAGGAGTGGAAAGAAGGAGGCAGAGAGGAATGAGTCAAAGGTAGACGTGGGGAGGTTAAAGTCGCCCAGAACTGTGAGAGGTGAGCCGTCCTCAGGAAAGAAGCTTATCAAGGCATCAAGCTCATTGATGAACTCTCCGAGGGAACCTGGAGGGCGATAAATGATAAGGATGTTAAGCTTGAAAGGGCTGGTAACTGTGACAGCATGGAATTCAAAGGAGGCGATAGACAGATGGGTAAGGGAGAAAGAGAGAATGACCACTTGGGAGAGATGAGGATCCCGGTGCCACCACCCCGCTGACCAGAAGCTCTCGGGGTGTGCGAGAACACGTGGGCGGACGAAGAGAGAGCAGTAGGAGTAGCAGTGTTATCTGTGGTGATCCATGTTTCCGTCAGTGCCAAGAAGTCGAGGGACTGGAGGGAGGCATAGGCTGAGATTAACTCTGCCTTGTTGGCCGCAGATCGGCAGTTCCAGAGGCTACCGGAGACCTGGAACTCCACGTGGGTCGTGCGCGCTGGGACCACCAGATTAGGGTGGCCGCGGCCACGCGGTGTGGAGCGTTTGTATGGTCTGTGCAGAGAGGAGAGAACAGGGATAGACAGACACATAGTTGACAGGCTACAGAAGAGGCTACGCTAATGCAAAGGAGATTGGAATGACAAGTGGACTACACGTCTCGAATGTTCAGAAAGTTAAGCTTACGTAGCAAGAATCTTATTGACTAAAATGATTCAAATGATACAGTACTGCTGAAGTAGGCTAGCTGGCAGTGGCTGCGTTGTTGACTTTGTAGGCTAGCTGGCAGTGGCTGCGTTGTTGACACTACACTAATCAAGTCGTTCCGTTGAGTGTGATAGTTTCTACAGAGCTGCTATTCGGGGGCTAGCTGGCTAGCTAGCTGTGTTGATTACGTTACGTTGCGTTAAAAGAACGACAATAGCTGGCTAGCTAACCTAGAAAATCGCTCTAGACTACACAATTATCTTTGATACAAAGACAGCTATGTAGCTAGCTATGTAGCTAGCTACGATCAAACAAATCAAACCGTTGTACTGTAATGAAATGAAATGAAAATGTGATACTACCTGTGGAGCGAAGCGGAATGCGACCGGGTTGTTGAGTGAGGAAGTTCTATTCGGTAGACGTTGGCTAGCTGTTGGCTAGCTAGCAGTGTCTCCTACGTTAAGGACGACAAATAGCTGGCTAGCTAACCTCGGTAAATTAAGATAATCACTCTAAGACTACACACTCTAAACTACACAATTATCTTGGATACGAAGACAGCAAAGACAACTATGTAGCTAGCTAACACTACACTAATCAAGTCGTTCAGTTGAGTGTAATAGTTTTTACAGTGCTGCTATTCGGTAGACGGTGGACGTTAGCTAGCTGGCTAGCTGGCTAGCTGCTGGGCAGATAGCAGTGTAGACTACGTTAGGACGACGAAATACGATAATTACGCAATTATCTTTGATACAAAGACGGCTGTGTAGCTAGCTAAGAAGAAATTGCTAAGATTAGACAAATCAAACCGTTGTGCTATAGTGAAATGTAATGAAAAGTTATACTACCTGCGGGCCGAAGTGCGAATGCGACCGCTCATTCCAACCCGGAAGTAGGTTAGACCTAACCCACTCTAACCCACTTTATCACTGACTTCAACCCAGAGTCTCTTAGAGTGTTCACAGTCAGTCCACTGACACCCCTATCAGATCACACTCTACTTGAACAGAGCTATGCTCAATCATGAAGCATCAAAGTCAAAGGAACTGAATAATATTAAGAAATACAATAGCTGGAAGGAAAGTAGTGTGTAAATATACCAAAAAACAATTAGGCAACAGCAAATTGAATCCCTTCTAAATAATTTTCTGGACAAAATGTTTCACTGTAATAGTGAAGGAGTAAACTTGGCAGTAGAAAACCTAAACAGTCAATTTGACCTCTCAGCTTCCCTATCAAATCTAAAAATGTCAAGCAGATAAACTAAAAAAATTAACAACAATGACAAATGGTTTGACGAAGAATGCAAAAACCAATGAAAATATCCTCAATGTACAATGTAAAATACCAAATAATGCATGCAGAGCAGAATTAGGCCGATACCCGCTAATTATCGAAATCCATAAAAGAGACGTTAAATTCTACAACCAGGTGGTGCCAGGTGCTGCTTTTAGGTCAAATGAAGCGATTCCCAAACCTTCCATAACAAAGCCTACAGAGAAATTAACCTGGAGAAGAGCCCTCTAAGCAAGCTGGTCACAAACACAAATAGACCCCACAGAGCCCCAGGACAGCAACACAATTAGACCCAACCAAATCATGAGAAAACAAAAAGAGAATTACTTGACACATTGGAAAGAATTTACGAAAAAACAGAGCAAAATGGAATGATATTTGCCCCTAAACAGAGAGTACAGGGTGGCATAATACCTGACCACTGTGACTGACCCATAATCAAGGAAAGATTTGACTATGTACAGACTCAGTGAGCATAGCCTTGCTATTGAGAAAGGCCGCCGAAGGCAGACATCGCTCTCAAGAGAAGACAGGCTATGTGCACACTGGCCACAAAATGAGGTGGAAACTGAGCTGCACTTCCTAACCTCCTGCCAAATGTATGACCATATTAGAGACACATTTTTCCCTCAGATTACACAGATCCACAAAGCATTTTTTTTTTATCTGATGTTGATAAATTCCCATATCTATTGGGTGAAATACCACAGCAACAAGATTTGTGACCGGTTGCCACAAGAAAAAGGCAACCAGTGAACAACAAACACCATTATAAATACAACCCATTTTTATGTGTATTTTCCCTTTTGTACTTCAACTATTTGCACATCATTACAACACTGTACATAGACATAATTTGACATTTTAAATGTCTTTATTCTTTTGTGAGTGTAATGTTTACTGTACATTTATTGTTTATTTAACTTCTGTTTATTATCTATTTCACTTGCTTTAGCAACGTAAACATATGTTTCCCATGCCAATAAATTTAAATTGAATTGAGATAGACAGCCCAGCAAAATAGTCTTTGCTCTGTTTTATTGCCTCTGTTTATGACTGTAAATATAATGGACATTGATCATGTGACACAATTCATTATTTTATTTTTTTTAACTGCATTGTTGATTAAGGGCTTGTAAGCGTTTCACTGTAAGGTCTACTACACCTGTTGTATTCGGCACATGTGACAAATACAATTGGATTTGATTTCTATGTGAGACTCAATAGCAAATTAAGACAGTTAAGATGGAGTCTCATGGACGGCGTTATCCAGTACTCATGTTAGGCAGCTAGCTAGCTACAGTTACCCATAGCTGGCTAGCTAGTTTTATAATTTGATCGGAAGTTGATGCTATTGCTATGCAACCTCTTGCTAGCTTGTTAGCATAACAAATGACTAGCTATACATTTCGGCTGTGTTCGTAAATTCAGAGTGAGTTGCCATTTTGTCTGTTACAAATTCAGAGCGTTTCCCTTCGGAGCGCAGCTTTGGTCGAGGTGTCATAACAGCAGTCAAGCTAGCTTCCAGACACAAATGAGAGAAGGCCTCCCTCTGACCATTTTACTCGCCCAAGCGGAGCTGGTTAGGTTTTTTTCATGTTATCCAGAGCTTTGGTGACAGTCACTGTGCTGCTTGTGTAACAGTTTAACTTAAGTCCATCCCCTCGCCGGGCTCGAACCAGCTGACACCCACGAAGCATCGTTACCCATCGCGCCACAAAAGCCACGGCAGAGCAAGGGGAACAACTACTTCAGGTCTCAAAGCGAGTGATGTCACCCGATTGAAACGCTTTTAGCGCACACCACCGCTAGCCATTTCACATCGGTTACACTCACCCCCCTTTTGACCTCCCTTTCCGCAGCAACCAGTGATCCGGGTCACGGCACTAATGTAACAGTTCAACTTTAGTCCGTCCCCTCGCCCCTACCCGGGCTCGAACCAGGGACCCTCTGCACACAGACAACTGACACCCACGAAGCATCGTTACCCATCGCGCCATAAAAACCACGGCCCCTGCAGAGCAAGGGGAACACCTAATTCTCAGAGCGAGTGAGTCACCGCTAACTAGCTAGCCATTTCACATCGGTTACACTTGCAACAATTGAATTATGCTTTTTTTTTGCCAACACCGGCCATATTCAACAGGTGTTGAGCGTGAGAGATTCCGATTGGCGCAGTGGTCTAAGGCACTGCATCTCAGTGATAGAGACATCACTACAGACATCGTGGTTCGAATCCAGGCTTTATCACAACCGGCTGTGATTGGGAGTCCCATAGGGTGGCACACAATTGACCCAGCGTCGTCAGGGTTTGGCCGGTAAATAAAAAATGTGTGACTTGCCTAGTTATAAACAAAACATATATATATATATATTCTGTGCTCTGACAGACTGGAGTACTCTGAAATTGGAGTAGATCATGAATGTACTATTTACCACTTAGCTAAGAATGACGTGAATAATCAAGTCAATAAACGTTGGGTAGTTAGTTAGATAGCATGTAGTTAATATACATACTGGCAAGTTCGATGTATTAGTAGCCAATTAACGTTAGGTAGCTAGCTAACCTACTGCTGTTATGCTATGCGGTTTTTAAGGACAGCGTAGCCAACATAAAATGTAGCGTAACTTATTTGCTCAACATTTTCTTAACATTTGTCATAATTAGTTAAAGCAATGAAATTGTATCCGCTCTTGCCGGACTTCGGCTGCATTTTTACCCGACATTTTTTTCAAATCTGAAAACGTAGTGAAGCCACGCCCATTTTAGGAAGAATTGTATTATGGGCCCCAAAAGCACTGAAATAGGGCCCACTGCTAATATACTTTGTATTTTCGCGAAAGAAGTACGACACCCGAGAACTTTTGGCATACTAACTATATCCTTACTATGACCAATAAGCATACTACATACTCAATTTACATCACAAAAAAATAGTACTGTTAGTATTAGTATTTGAACGCAGCTCTAAACTCTTCTCTTTGTTGTCACGGCCTTGTTTGAGTTTGCGGAGATCTATATTAGTCTCAGCCATTGGTATGTATGGCTGGTTACAGTAACAGTGGGATAAACTATATAAGGTCAGCTGACGCTTAAACTGACTAGCAAAAGCCTAAAACTGACCCAAACCAAATTGTTTATACATTCTGAAGTTAAATATCGATTTGGGTGTCAGACGTGTCATTATAGACTCAACCAGCAACAGTGCAGTTACAGATGAAGCTGAAGGACAGTTATGTCACTGTGATTGTTTGGTAACTCCCCTTGATCACCACCTGGTGGACATACTCACGCTGCACTAAGCACAGGAAAGGAAACTTTCAGAGCAAAGTAAAGCTGGGTGCAAGCATTGCGGTTCATGGGACAGTTGTGTGCTGTAGCAGCAGAACTCTTCTGAATAATCTCGTCATCACTAATCTGGTAATCTGAGGTATATTTTAATTACAGCCTTTCTCTATTGGGTAATACTGGATTTGGCATTCGTTTCCTGGCTAGCTAGCTAACTAGCTAGGAAGACCTTGATTTCACCATTTCCACAGGCACGCAACATGTCTTTTGCCAGTCTGTCCAGGGGAAAGATGGCCCTATCGTCGTTGGGTGTGTGACTGCAGGAGGTGCAGTGTTGCTCAGATGCTTCACCAGACGGTGAACGCATCAGATCTGGAGTTTCACCCACCATTTTACCCATGGACTCAGTGGCATGCTGTCATCTCTTGATCATGCCAGGTTAGATCACCTCCTTTATGTTATTATCACTCATGTGAGGGGATGTTTAAATGGCTCCCTGAGAAACACAATTCTCTCATGCCTCTGTTGTTTTGTCCCACAGTATCTGACTTGGATATCAGGTGTTTTCTGCCTGTCATAGTATGGAATACATGGCCTTCTGAAACCTTGTAGAAGTCTCGCAGACATAGGCTGAAGTCAAGGTGCTTGCTGAAAAGGTGAGAGCAACTGACTTGTGTTACTAAAGCATACATTCCAAAATATAGCAATCAGCTGTTTTTATAACATCTACTAATGAGAAATACAAAAAATGAATGTTGACGCTAAACATGTTTTCCCAATAGATGGCCCTGACGACTCTGTAGAGATGTTGACACGTCAAGGGACTACTTCGGACTACTTCCCCAAGATACCCCAAACAAGAGGCTGCTCGTGTGTCGAACAATGGAGCCCTACCCCCTGACCTCAGCTACATAGTCAATGCCAGGTAATGGGGGATTATGGGCTGTTTAAAATAGGTTCACCCCAAGCAAGGTCTAAAATGTACATATCAAATCAAAATCATATCAAATCAAATGTGTTTATATAGCCCTTCTTACATCAGCTGATATCGCAAAGTGCTGTACAGAAACCCAGCCTAAAACCCCAAACAGCCAGCAATGCAGGTGTAGAAGCACGGTGGCTAGGAAAAACTCCCTAGAAAGGCCAAAACCTAGAGAGGAACCAGGCTATGAGGGTGGCCAGTCCTCTTCTGGCTGTGCCGGGTGGAGATTATAACAGAACATGGCCAAGATGTTCATAAATGACCAGCCTGGTCAAATAATAATAATCACAGTAGTTGTCGAGGGTGCAGCAAGTCAGCACCTCAGGAGTAAATGTCAGTTGGCTTTTCATAGCCGATCATTAGGAGTATCTCTACCGCTCCTGCTGTCTCTAGAGAGTTGAAAACAGCAGGTCTGGGACAGGTACCACGTCCGGTGAACAGGTCAGGGTTCCATAGCCGCGGGCAGAACAGTTGAAACTGGAGCAGCAGCACGGCCAGGTGGACTGGGGACAACAAGGAGTCATCATGCCAGGTAGCCCTGAGGCATGGTCCTAGGGCTCAGGTCCTCCGAGAGAGAGAAAGAAAGAGAGAATTAGAGAGAGCATACTTAAATTCACACAGGACACCGGATGAGACAGGAGAAGTACTCCAGATATAACAAACTGACCCTAGCCCCCGACACACAAACTACTGCAGCATAAATACTGGAGGGGTCAGGAGACACTGTGGCCCCATCCGATGATACCCCCGGACAGGGCCAAACAGGAAGGATATAACCCCACCCACTTTGCCAAAGCACAGCCCCCACACCACTAGAGGGATATATTCAACCACCAACTTACCATCCTGAGACAAGGCCGAGTATAGCCCACAAACATATGACTGTTTACACAGGTTTAGTTCCTTGCTTTGAATCTAGGGACATTTGTAGCTTTCACCTAACCCTTCCTGTTATGGCCCATTTCGCTAATTCTGCTGCCTTTATAGATTATAAGCACAAGTGAATAGCTGAAGGATGTATCCAAAATGGCATAGCAGTAAGATGTTTTTGTCCCATGTAAATATTCTGTTTTTTGGGGGCGTTTTCTATGTGCATTTCAATATATTGAAATCTCTTTTTTTTTACATTTTAGAATTAAATATACCTTTCTGCAACCCGCCTCACCCAATATGGTATGGATCTGATATTTTTTAGACCTTATAACTGGAACGTCAAGAAGTTAGCCAGCTAATTAGCTACTAGCTATTTAGTCATTGTTAGCCACTGCTGGCGGTCTTTACCTTTAGCTCAGACACCAGCTGCTTTAGCCCGGATAATACCTGTCAGTCTGCACAGCGCAATATCAGCCCTTAGCATATCGTGCTGCTTTTTTCCACTACATTACCGGATTCCTGCCGCAAGATCTGGACCTTCACACCTGATCATCGCAGCTAGCTAGCTGCTACCGAGTGGCTATTGTGGCTAAAGCCCTTGTCCAGAAGCAAGCACCAGTTAGCCTCGAGCTAGTCCCATCTCTCAGCTAGCAAACGATGTACACCAACTACAATACCTCTCTTGCCAATTGGCCTGGACCCTTTGTTGACAAGGAGCCCCGCCGATCTATCACTGCTGGTCTGCTGACGTAATTCAGCCTATGTGCTCTCAACCGGCCTCTGTCGGTGAAGACCTATCTGCTAGCCCCGGCCCGCTAGCCTTTTGAACTCCCGCTCGCCTAGTGTAGTAACGACTACCGAACGGCGCCCTGTTTCATCTATTGCTGCTCATTGGACCCTATGATCACCCTCGGCTACACAGCTGATGCCTGCTGGACTGTTCATTAACACGGTGCTTAATTTTGTTTATCTGTCAGGGTCTGTGTGTAGCTAACTGACCCTCTCTGCCCATTCATCGCCATTTACCTGTTGTTGTCTTAGCTGTTTACCCGTTGTTGTCTTACCCGTTGTTGTCTTAGCTCTCCCAATCAACACCTGTGATTGCTTTATGCCTCTCTCTCTAATGTCAATTTTCCTTGTATACTGTTGTTTAGGATAGCTCTCATTGTTTTATTTTACTGCGGAGCCCCTAGTCCCGCTCAACATGCCTCAGATAGCTCCTTTGTCCCAGCTCCCACACATGCGGAGACCGCACCTAGCTTAACTGGCGCCTCCAGACATGCAACCTCTCTCATTGTCACTCAATGCCTAGGTTTACCTCCACTGTACTCGCACCCTACCATACCCTATGCCCTGAATAAATCCTACCAGGCCAAGAAATCTGCACCTTTTTATTCTCTGTTCTGAATGCCCTAGACGACCAGTTCTTATAACCTTTAGCCGTACCCTCATCCTACTCCTCCTCTGTTCCTCTGGTGATGTAGAGGTTAACCCAGGCCCTACGTGTCCCCAGACACTCTCATTTGTTGACTTCTGTAACCGTAAAATCCTTGGGTTAATGCATGTTAACTTCAGAAACCTCCTCCCTAAGTTTGCTTTATTCACTTCTTTAGCACACTCTGCCAACCCTGATGTCCTAGCCGTGTCTGAATTCTGGTTTAGGAAGGCCACCAAAATGCTGAAATTTCCATCCCCAATTACATTTTTTATCAAGATAGAACTGCTAAAGGGGGCCTATATGTGAATTGATTGCCCCCCACCCCCACCCCCATCTATCGGCAGAGTTCGTACTGTTAGGTGACCTAAACTGGGATATAGATGACGTTAATCTCACACAAATTATCAATGAACCTACCAGGTACAACCCCAAATCTGTAAACATGGGCACCCTAATAGATGTGATCCTGACCAACTTGCCCTCTAAATACACCTCTGCTGTTTTCAACCAGGATCTCAGCGATCAATGCCTCATTGCCTGCGTCCGTTATGGGTCCGTGGTCAAACGACCACCCCTCATCACTGTCAAGGGTCCCCTAAAACACTTCTGCGAGCAGGCCTTTCTAATCGACCTGGCCCGGGTATCCTGGAAGGATATTGACCTCATCCCGTCAGTAGGGGATGCCTGGTTGTCCTTTAAAGTGCTTTTGTCACCATCTTAAATAAGAATGCCCTTTCAAAAAATGGAGAACTAAGAACAGACATAGCCCTTGGTTCACTCCAGACTTGACTGCCCTTGACCAGCACAAAAACATCCTGTGGTGCACTGCACTAGCATCAAATAGTCCCCGCGATATGCAACTTTTCAGGGAAGCCAGGAACCAATATACACAGTCAGTTAAGAAAGCAAAGGCTAGCTTTTTCAAACCGAAATTTGCATCCTGCAGCACTAATTCCAAAAAGTTCTGGGACACTGTAAAGTCCATGGAGAATAAGAGCACCTCCTCCCACTGAGGCTATGAAACACTGTCACCACCGATAAATCCACAATAATTAAGAATTTCAATAAGCATTTCTCTACGGCTGGCCATGCTTTCCACCTGGCTACCCCAACCCCGGCCAACAGCTCTGCAGCAACTGGCCCAAGCCACCGCTTCTCCTTCAACCGAATCCTAACATCTGAAGTTCTGATAGAGCTACAAGATCGGGATCCCTACAAATCAGCTGGACTAGACAATCTGGACCATCTCTTCCAGTATTTCTACTTGCACATCCTCATCTGGACACCTATCACTCCAGTGTTATTTGCTAAATTGTAATTACTTCGCCACTATGGCCTATTTATTACCTTACTTCATTTGCACACACTGTATACAGATTTTCTATTGTGTTATTGACTGTACGTTTGTTTATCCCACGGGTAACTCTGTGTTGTTTTTGTCGCTTTGCTTTATCTTGGCCAGGTTGCAGTTGTAATTGAGAACTTGTTCTCAACTGGCCTACCGGATTAAATAAAGGTGGGGGGAAAAAGGACAGTTGTGAAGGAAATGGTGCGGTATTCACAATCTGCCTCCGGCTTTCCTTGCAGACATGAAGGAGAGAACTACGTGTTCTCCTTACTGACAGGGTACTGTGACCCCCTGCAGGGGTCGAAGTGAGAGTGGACCTCTACTACAATCCTTATTTCCCTGGCAAGGCCATTGGGTTGGCTCCTCCCATCTACAACAAGGTTCTAGAGTTTGAGGATGGTGAGTCGTCTACATTGTGTGTAGATTAGACTCTTCTCTTTATCAGACTATGATATCACACACCTGTACAAAACCACTAGATATGCACTGTGCATGTTCAACGGCAACCCTTTTTCCTGATGACATCGCTCCACACGCACCTCAGCCACTATGAGCCAGGTGGCCAAAGATGTCTGCACCTGCCTGAGGTGGACAGCGTAACCTGAGCACGATCAGAGGAAATTAATGGGACTGAAAGTGTGTGGCTCTCAATTATAGTTCTCTAAGCTGCATACTTTGTTGAGCAGCTAGGTCATACATTTTTTTATCTAATGCCGTTTATACTTGTGATGGATGCCAATGACGGTATGTTTTCTTTTTCTCTACAGCTACTCATGGGGTCTGAAATCTAGGTACCATTGGTCTATTACATGAAGAGACACAGGTGCTCACTTTTTGAAGAGCTGGAAGATAGATAGCATACAGACCACCAAAATAAGACAGCTCAACTTCATGACCCACTGGAATTGTGATACAGTGAATTATAAGTGAAATAATCTGTTGGAAAAATGACTTGTGTCATGCACAAAGTACAGTGGGGCACCAATTGTGCAAGTTCTCCCACTTAAAAAGATGAGAGAGGTCTGTAATTTTCATCATAGGTACACTTCAACTATGACAGACAAAATGAGAGATCCAGAAAATCACATTGTAGGATTTTTAATTAATTTATTTGCAAATTATGGTGGAAAATAAGTAATTGGTCGATAACAAAAGTTTATCTCAATACTTTGTTATATACCCTTTGTTGGCAATGACAGAGGTCAAACGTCTTCACAAGGTTTTCACACACTGTTGCTGGTATTTTGGCCCATTCCTCCATGCAGATCTCCTCTAGAGCAGTGATGTTTTGGGGCTGTTGCTGGGCAACACAGACTTTCAACTCCCTCCAAAGATTTTCTATGGGGTTGAGATCTGGAGACTGGCTAGGCCACTCCAGGACCTTGAAATGCTTACGAAGCCACTCCTTCGTTGCCCGGGCGGTGTGTTTGGGATCATTGTCATGCTGAAAGGCCCAGCCACGTTTCATCTTCAATGCCCTTGCTGATGGAAGGAGGTTTTCAATCAAATCTCACGATACATGGCCCCATTCATTCTTTCCTTTACACAGAGCAGTCATCCTGGTCCCTTTGCAGAAAAACAGCCCCAAAGCATGATGTTTCCACCCCCATGCTTCACAGTAGGTATGGTGTTCTTTGGATGCAACTCAGCATTCTTTGTTCTCCAAACACGACGAGTTGAGTTTTTACCAAAAAGTTATATTTTGGTTTCATCTGACCATATGACATTCTCCCAATCTTCTGGATCATCCAAATGCTCTCTAGCAAACTTCAGACGGGCCTGGACATGTACTGGCTTAAGCAAGGGGACACGTCTGGCACTGCAGGATTTTAGTCCCTGGCGGCGTAGTGTGTTACTGATGGTAGGCTTTGTTAATTTGGTCCCAGCTCTCTGCAGGTCATTCACTAGGTCCCCCCGTGTGGTTCTGGGAATTTTGCTCACTGTTCTTGTGATCATTTTGACCCCACGGGGTGAGATCTTGCGTGGAGCCCCAGATCGAGGGAGATTATCAGTGGTCTTGTATGTCTTCCATTTCCTAATAATTGCTCCCACAGTTGATTTATTCAAACCAAGCTGCTTACCTATTGCAGATTCAGTCTTCCCAGCCTGGTGCAGGTCTACAATTTTGTTTCTGGTGTCCTTGGACAGGTCTTTGGTCTTGGCCATAGTGGAGTTTGGAGTGTGACTGTTTGAGGTTGTGGACAGGGGTCTTTTATACTGATAACAAGTTCAAACAGGTGCCATTAATACAGGTAACGAGTGGAGGACAGAGGAGCCTCTTAAAGAAGTTGTTACAGGTCTGTGAGAGCCAGAAATCTTGCTTGTTTGTAGGTGACCAAATACTTATTTTCCACCATAATTTGTAAATAAATTCATTAAAAATCCTACAATGTGATTTTCTGGATTTTTTCTCTCGTTTTGTCTGTCATAGTTGAAGTGTACCTATGATGAAAATTACAGGCCTCTCTCATCTTTTTAAGTGGGAGAACTTGCACAATTGGTGGCTGACTAAATACTTTTTTGCACAACTGTAGATGTCCTAACTGACTTGCCAAAACTGTAGTTCGTTAACAAGAAGTTTGTGGAGTGGTTGATACACTTAGGATGTCGTCATTTAAAACTAGTTTATGTAAATTTCTGATTTCAACTGTATATCTTTTTCTTTTTTACTGGGGTCAACAATTTCAAGTTTTTTTTTTCAGGTCTTTTGAGGTCAGGCTTCATGATTGACAGCACTGAATCAAAATAGGACAGGTGTTAGGAAAACTGGCCTATTATTGCACAAACATTCTGTACACATTTTATGTGCAAATACATAACATACACATGTGTAATCAATAAAATGCATTTCCAATGACCAGATTGTTTTTGTGGTAAGGAAGGGGAGGGTGATTAATTACATTATAACCTGATGGTTCTAAGTATTCACCCACTTGGATTTTTACACATTTTGTTGCGTTAGTTGGATTGAAATATATATTGAAATATATATTTTGATATATTATATATTTTCCTCCCGGGGAAGGACTGCCCGTTCCATGATCTCGCCATCACGGTTGACAACTCCATTGTGTCCTCCTCCCAGAGCGCTAAGAACCTTGGCGTGATCCTGGACAACACCCTGTCGTTCTCAACTAACATCAAGGCGGTGGCCCGTTCCTGTAGGTTCATGCTCTACAACATCCGCAGAGTACGACCCTGCCTCACACAGGAAGCGGCGCAGGTCCTAATCCAGGCACTCGTCATCTCCCGTCTGGATTACTGCAACTCGCTGTTGGCTGGGCTCCCTGCCTGTGCCATTAAACCCCTACAACTCATCCAGAACGCCGCAGCCCGTCTGGTGTTTAACCTTCCCAAGTTCTCTCACGTCACCCCGCTCCTCCGCTCTCTCCACTGGCTTCCAGTTGAAGCTCGCATCCGCTACAAGACCATGGTGCTTGCCTACGGAGCTGTGAGGGGAACGGCACCTCAGTACCTCCAGGCTCTGATCAGGCCCTACACCCAAACAAGGGCACTGCGTTCATCCACCTCTGGCCTGCTCGCCTCCCTACCACTGAGGAAGTACAGTTCCCGCTCAGCCCAGTCAAAACTGTTCGATGCTCTGGCCCCCCAATGGTGGAACAAACTCCCTCACGACGCCAGGACAGCGGAGTCAATCACCATCTTCCGGAGACACCTGAAACCCCACCTCTTTAAGGAATACCTAGGATAGGATAAAGTAATCCCTCTCACCCCCCTTAAAAGATTTAGATGCACTACTGTTCCACTGGATGTCATAAGGTGAATGCACCAATTTGTAAGTCGCTCTGGATAAGAGCGTCTGCTAAATGACTTAAATGTAAATGTAATATACAAAAGATACTCAATGTTAAAATTAAATTCTACAATTTTACTAATTTAATAACTAAAATATAGTTGTTCAGGAGTTAAATTTGGATGAACAAATCACAAATGACATGGAATAACTGTCAGATAATAGGGGTTGACATGATTGTGTAATGACTACCCCTTCCTTTGTCCCCTATATACACACATCTGTAAGGTCCCTAAGTCAAGTATTGAATTTCAAGCACAGACCAGGGAGCTTTTCAAAAGCCTCATGAATAAGGGCAGTAATTGGTAGATGGGTAGCAATAACAAATCAGACATTGAATATCTATGCATGGTCAAGTTAATAATTATGCTGTGGATGATGTATTAAACTACCCAGACAAATTGAAGATAGTCATCCTTCTGAACTGAAGGACAGGAAGGAAACTGCTCAGGGATATCACAATGAGGCCATTGGGGATTTTAACAGCTACAGTGTTCAATGGCTGTGATAGGAGAAAACTGAGGATGGATCAACATTATAGTGACTCTATAGTAATGACCTAAATGACAGAATGAAAAGAAGAATACACATATACAGAATCCAAATAATCCAAAACATGCATCCTGTATGCAACAAAGCACTGAAGTAATACTGAGGGGGGAAAACACAGAAAAGTCATTCACTTTTTGGCCTTAATGCAAAGCCTTATGCTTGGGGAAAATCCATTATACTCATTAACTGCCTCCTTATTTTCAAGAATGGTGGTGGCTGCATCATGGTATGGGTGTGCTTGACATCGGCAAAGACTGGGGAGTTTTTCAGGATAAAAAGAAATGGGATGGAGCTAAGGACTAGCAAAACAATAACCCACAACAAAATGTCAAATCTACACTGGAGTTGCTTACCAAGAAGACAGTGAATGTTCCTGAGTGGCCACAGGGTTCAATTCTCGGGCTGACTCTTTTCTCTGTATATATCAATGATGTTGCTCTTGCTGCGGGCGGTCCCTGATCCACCTCAACGCAGACGACACCATTCTATATACTTCCGGCCCGTCCTTGGACACTGTGCTATCTAACCTCCAAACGAGCTTCAATGCCATACAACACTCCTTCCGTGGCCTCCAACTGCTCTTAAACGCTAGTAAAACCAAATGCATGCTTTTCAACCGTTCGCTGCCTGCACCCGCACGCCTGACCAGCATCACCACCCTGGATGGTTCCGACCTTGAATATGTGGACATCTATAAGTACCTAGGTGTCTGGCTAGACTGTAAACTCTCCTTCCAGACTCATATCAAACATCTCCAATCGAAAATCAAATCAAGAGTCGGCTTTCTATTCCGCAACAAAGCCTCCTTCACTCACGCCGCCAAACTTACCCTAGTAAAACTGACTATCCTACCGATCCTCGACTTCGGCGATGTCATCTACAAAATTGCTTCCAACACTCTACTCAGCAAACTGGATGCAGTTTATCACAGTGCCATCCGTTTTGTCACTAAAGCACCTTATACCACCCACCACTGCGACTTGTATGCTCTAGTCGGCTGTCCCTCGCTACATATTCGTCGCCAGACCCACTGGCTCCAGGTCATCTACAAGTCCATGCTAGGTAAAGCTCCGCCTTATCTCAGTACACTGGTCACGATGGCAACACCCATCCGTAGCACGCGCTCCAGCAGGTGTATCTCACTGATCATCCCTAAAGCCAACACCTCATTTGGCCGCCTTTCGTTCCAGTTCTCTGCTGCCTGTGACTGGAACGAATTGCAAAAATCGCTGAAGTTGGAGACTTTTATCTCCCTCACCAACTTCAAACATCTGCTATCTGAGCAGCTAACCGATCGCTGCAGCTGTACATAGTCTATCGGTAAATAGCCCACCCATTTTTACCTACCTCATCCCCATACTGTTTTTATTTATTTACTTTTCTGCTCTTTTGCACACCAATATCTCTACCTGTACATGACCATCTGATAATTTATCACTCCAGTGTTAATCTGCAAAATTGTAATTATTCGCCTACCTCATGCCTTTTGCACACTATGTATATAGACTCCCCTTTTTTTTCTACTGTGTTATTGACTTGTTAATTGTTTACTCCATGTGTAACTCTGTGTTGTCTGTTCACACTGCTATGCTTTATCTTGGCCAGGTTGCAGTTGCAAATGAGAACTTGTTCTCTACTAGCCTACCTGGTTAAATAAAGGTGAAATAAAAAAAATATTTTAAAAAGTGGCCAAGTTACAGTTTTGTATTAAATCTGTTTGAAAATATATGGCAAGACTTGAACATTTCTGTCTAGTCATGATCCCCAACACCTTGACAGTTTGAATAATTTTTAAAAGAAACATTACAAGTAAACATATTTTAATCACACTTTGACACAAAATGTGAAGAAAAAAAACAAGGGGGGTGAATACTTATTATAGGTTGTGTATATGAATGGAATTTGGACACTAGAGAGTTTTAGTCACATGCACAGGGTTGCAGGGT
The DNA here is from genome assembly GCF_034236695.1 of Oncorhynchus nerka. Classification (NCBI taxonomy): domain Eukaryota; kingdom Metazoa; phylum Chordata; class Actinopteri; order Salmoniformes; family Salmonidae; genus Oncorhynchus; species Oncorhynchus nerka. The sequence goes on from NC_088415.1 coordinate 21,284,437, forward strand.
ACAGTGAAACTATAAAGTTTTGAGCTCCAACAGTGCAGGTCAAGTCTGGGGGGAGGAGGAGCAAGTAGCTGACTAGTGGTGGCTATTCAGCACAATACATTTCCATTAGGTGGGGGCAGGGCCTGTTGAGGTGGGGGATGTTCATAGGGGGAGCAGCAAGGGGTGGGAATGGTGACAGGGGGAGCCGGTGGGGGCTATTCAGCAGCCTCACGGTCTCGGGGTATAAGATATTGGATCGTCCAATTTGTAAGTCGCTCTGGATAAGAGCGTCTGCTAAATGACTTAAATGTATGTAAATGTCTTTCAGTTTTTGCCATGATGCTCCTATACTGCCTGCGCCTGAGCGATGGAAGCGGGGAGAACAGTCTGCGGGGTCTCTGATGATCTTCTTTGCCTTCCTGCGACACGTGGTGTTGTTGGTGTCCTAGAGGGCAGTCAGTATGCACCCAATGGTGTGATTGGCTGAGTGTACCACCCTCAGTAGTTCCTTGTGGTCAGTGGTGGTGGAGTTGCCGTACCAGGCTGTGATACAGCCCAACAGTATGCTCTCAATGGTTCTCCTGTATGACACTGTGAGGGCCCTTGGGGACAGGATGAATTTCTTCAGGCTGTCATGCATTCTTCACCAAGTGCTAAACTGTTCTACATTGGACCCCTGACCATGCAATAACTTGGGGCATGCACAAAACCAAAGCAAGCAAAATGACTGATGAACAGCACTGCACTTATGCAATGTACGTGTATGAGTCAACTTTATTATTTGAAATTAAGTCATTGTAAGATACTGAACACTGTTTGCCACTTTGCTCATCCACATTCCAAAGCATGTCT